>NW_027552894.1:0-52800 GCF_045843805.1 Urocitellus parryii
GGACACAAACCATAGCGATAGAACTTGGAACTACATTATTGTGCCAAGTTTCAAAGAGCTAGCACAAACCGTGTTTGATTAAGAGTTCCAACTACATGTATCCATATAGGAGAAAACAGACTGAAACCTAAACATGAAAACGGTTACTGCAAAGGAACGGTTTAACCTAGAAGAACGAAATTTGGTGAGCCAAGTGGGATTGGTGTACTGATCATTAAATGGAAGTATCATCAAGATTGGGTGAAAAAATGTTTGCTGAGATTTCAGGAAACTCGCAGTTTTTTGGAAGCTTGGCAACCCCTTTTAATGTAAGTGATTCTCGTCAGTCTCTGCTTGGGGCTACTTTAATAGGACACAAACCATAGCGATAGAACTTGGAACTACATTATTGTGCCAAGTTTCAAAGAGCTAGCACAAACCGTGTTTGATTTAGAGTTCCAACTACATTGTATCCATATAGGAGAAAACAGAGTGAAACCTAATCATGAAAACGGTTTCTGCAAAGGAACGGTTTGACCTAGAAGAAGGACATTTGGTGAGCCAAGTGGGATTGGTGTACTGATCTTTAAATGGAAGTATCATCAAGATTGGGTGAAAAAATGTTTGCTGAGATTTCAGGAAACTCGCAGTTTTTTGGAAGCTTGGCAACCCCTTTCAATGAAAGTGATTCTCGTCAGTCTCTGCTTGGGGTTACGTCAATAGGACACAAACCATATGATAGAACTTCGAACTATATTATTGTGCCAAGTTACAAAGCGCTAGCACAAACCGTGTTTGATTTAGAGTTCCAACTACATGTATCCATATAGGAGAAAACAGAGTGAAACCTAAACATGAAAACGGTTCCTGCAAAGGAACGGTTTGACCTAGAAGAACGAAATTTGGTGAGCCAAGTGGGATTGGTGTACTTTTCATTAAATGGAAGTATCATCAAGATTGGGTGAAAAAATGTTTGCTGAGATTTCAGGAAACTCGTAGTATTTGGAAGCTTGGCAACCCCTTTCAATGAATGTGATTCTCGTCAGTCTCTGCTTGGGGCTACTTCAATAGGACACAAACCATAGCGATAGAACTTGGAACTACATTATTGTGCCAAGTTTCAAAGAGCTAGCACAAACCACGTTTGATTTAGAGTTTCCAACTACATATATCCATATAGGAGAAAACAGAGTGAAACCTAAACATGAAAACGGTTAGTGCAAAGGAACGGTTTGACTTAGAAGAACGAAATTTGGTGAGCCAAGTTGGATTGGTGTACTGATCATTAAATGGAAGTATCATCAAGATTGGGTGAAAAAATGTTTGCTGAGATTTCAGGAAACTCGTAGTTTTTTGGAAGCTTGGCAACCCCTTTCAATGAAAGTGATTCTCGTCAGTCTCTGCTTGGGGCTACTTCAATAGGACACAAACCATAGCGATAGAACTTGGAACTACATTATTGTGCCAAGTTTCAAACAGCTAGCACAAACCGTGTTTGATTTAGAGTTCCAACTACATGTATCCATATTGGAGAAAACACAGTGAAACCTAAACATGAAAACGGTTACTGCAAAGGAACGGTTAGACCTAGAAGAACGAAATTTGGTGAGCCAAGTGGGATTGGTGTACTGATAATTACCTGCTAGTATCATCAAGATTCGGTGAAAAAATGTTTGCTGGGATTTCAGGAATCTCGTAGTTTTTTGGAAGCTTGGCAACCCATTTCAATGAAAGTGATTCTCGTCAGTCTCTGCTTGGGGCTAATTCAATAGGACACAAACCATAGCGATAGAACTTGGAACTACATTATTGTGCCAAGTTTCAATGAGCTAGCACAAACCGTGTTTGATTTAGAGTTCCAACTACATGTATCCATATAGGAGAAAAACAGAGTGAAACCTAAACATGAAAACGGTTACTGCAAAGGAACGGTTTAACCTAGAAGAACGAAATTTGGTGAGCCAAGTGGGATTGGTGTACTGATCATTAAATGGAAGTATCATCAAGATTGGGTGAAAAAATGTTTGCTGAGATTTCAGGAAACTCGTAGTTTTTTGGAAGCTTGGCAACCCCTTTCAATGAAAGTGATTCTCGTCAGTCTCTGCTTGGGGCTACTTCAATAGGACACAAACCATAGCGATAGAACTTGGAACTACATTATTGTGCCAAGTTTCAAAGAGCTAGCACAAACCACGTTTGATTTAGAGTTCCAACTACATGTATCCATATAGGAGAAAACAGAGTGAAACCTAAACATGAAAACGGTTACTGCAAAGGAACGGTTTGACCTAGAAGAACGAAATTGGGTGAGCCAAGTGGGATTGGTGTACTGATAATTACCTGCAAGTATCATCAAGATTGGGTGAAAAAATGTTTGCTGGGATTTCAGGAAACTCGTAGTTTTTTGGACGCTTGGCAACCCCTTTCAATGAAAGTGATTCTCGTCAGTCTCTGCTTGGGGCTACTTCAATAGGACACAAACCATAGCGACAGAACTTGGAACTACATTATTGTGCCAAGTTTCAAGGAGCTAGCACAAACCTTGTTTGATTTAGTGTTCCAACTACATGTATCCATATTGGAGAAAACACAGTGAAACCTAAACATGAAAACGGTTACTGCAAAGGAACGGTTTGACCTAGAAGAACGAAATTTGGTGAGCCAAGTGGGATTGGTGTACTTTTCATTAACTGGAAGGATCATAAAGATTGGGTGAAAAAATGTTTGCTGAGATTTCAGGAAACTCGTAGTTTTTTGGAAGATTGGCAACCCCTTTCAATGAAAGTGATCCTCGTCAGTCTCTGCTTGGGGCTACTTCAATAGGACACAAACCATAGCGATAGAACTTGGAACTACATTATTGTGCCAAGTTTCAATGAGCTAGCACAAACCGTGTTTGATTTAGAGTTCCAACTACATGTATCCATATAGGAGAAAACAGAGTGAAACCTAAACATGAAAACGGTTACTGCAAAGGAACGGTTTGACCTAGAAGAACGAAATTTGGTGAGCCAAGTGGGATTGGTGTACTGATCATTAAATGGAAGTATCATCAAGATTGGGAGAAAAAATGTTTGCTAAGATTTCAGGAAACTCACAGTTTTTTTGAAGCTTGGCAACCCCTTTCAATGAAAGTGATTCTCGTCAGTCTCTGCTTGGGGCTACTTCAATAGGACACAAACCATAGCGATAGAACTTGGAACTACATTATTGTGCCAAGTTTCAAACAGCTATCACAAACCGTGTTTGATTTAGAGTTCCAATTACATGTATCCATATAGGAGAAAACAGAGTGAAACCTAAACATGAAAACGGTTACTGCAAAGGAACGGTTTGACCTAGAAGAACGAAATTTGGTGAGCCAAGTTGGATTGGTGTACTGATAATTACCTGCAAGTATCATCAAGATTGGGTGAAAAATGTTTGCTGTGATTTCAGGAAATTCGTAGTTTTTGAAAGCTTGGCAACCCCTTTCAATGAAAGTGATTCTCGTCAGTCTCTGCTTGGGGCTACTTCAATATGACACAAACCATAGAGATAGAACTTGGAACTACATTATTGTGCCAAGTTTCAAGGAGCTAGCACAAACCGTGTTTGATTTAGAGTTCCAACTACATGTATCCATATTGGAGAAAACACAGTGAAACCTAAACATGAAAACGGTTACTGCAAAGGAACGGTTTGACCTAGAAGAACGAAATTTGGTGAGCCAAGTGGGATTGGTGTACTGATCATTACCTGCAAGTATCATCAAGATTAGGTGAAAAAATGTTTGCTAAGATTTCAGGAAACTCGTAGTTTTTTGGAAGCTTGGCAACCCCTTACAATGAAAGTGATTCTCGTCAGTCTCTGCTTGGGGCTACTTCAATAGGACACAAACCATAGCGATAGAACTTGGAACTACATTATTGTGCCAAGTTTCAAACAGCTAGCACAAACCGTGTTTGATTTAGGGTTCCAACTACATGTATCCATATAGGAGAAAACAGAGTGAAATCTAAACATGAAAACGGTTACTGCAAAGGAACGGTTTGACCTAGAAGAACGAAATTTGGTGAGCCAAGTGGGATTGGTGTACTTTTCATTAAATGGAAGTATCATCAAGATTGGGTGAAAAAATGTTTGCTGAGATTTCAGGAAACTCGTAGTTTTTTGGAAGCTTGGCAACCACTTACAATGAAAGTGATTCTCGTCAATCTCTGCTTGGGGCTACTTCAATAGGACACAAACCATAGCGATAGAACTTGGAACTACATTATTGTGCCAATTTTCAAAGAGCTAGCACAAACCGTGTTTGATTTAGAGTTCCAACTACATGTATCCATATAGGAGAAAACAGAGTGAAACCTAATCATGAAAACGGTTTCTGCAAAGGAACGGTTTGACCTAGAAGAAGGACATTTGGTGAGCCAAGTGGGATTGGTGTACTGATCATTAAATGGAAGTATCATCAAGATTGGGTGAAAAAATGTTTGCTGAGATTTCAGGAAACTCGTAGGTTTTTGGAAGCTTGGCAACCCCTTTCAATGAAAGTGATTCTCGTCAGTCTCTGCTTGGGGTTACGTCAATAGGACACAAACCATAGCGATAGAACTTCGAACTATATTATTGTGCCAAGTTACAAAGCGCTAGCACAAACCGTGTTTGATTTAGAGTTCCAACTACATGTATCCATATAGGAGAAAACAGAGTGAAACCTAAACATGAAAACGGTTCCTGCAAAGGAACGGTTTGACCTAGAAGAACGAAATTTGGTGAGCCAAGTGGGATTGGTGTACTTTTCATTAAATGGAAGTATCATCAAGATTGGGTGAAAAAAATGTTTGCTGAGATTTCAGGAAACTCGTAGTATTTGGAAGCTTGGCAACCCCTTTCAATGAATGTGATTCTCGTCAGTCTCTGCTTGGGGCTACTTCAATAGGACACAAACCATAGCGATAGAACTTGGAACTACATTATTGTGCCAAGTTTCAAAGAGCTAGCACAAACCACGTTTGATTTAGAGTTCCAACTACATATATCCATATAGGAGAAAACAGAGTGAAACCTAAACATGAAAACGGTTAGTGCAAAGGAACGGTTTGACTTAGAAGAACGAAATTTGGTGAGCCAAGTTGGATTGGTGTACTGATCATTAAATGGAAGTATCATCAAGATTGGTTGAAAAAATGTTTGCTGAGATTTCAGGAAACTCGTAGTTTTTTGGAAGCTTGGCAACCCCTTTCAATGAAAGTGATTCTCGTCAGTCTCTGCTTGGGGCTACTTCAATAGGACACAAACCATAGCGATAGAACTTGGAACTACATTATTGTGCCAAGTTTCAAACAGCTAGCACAAACCGTGTTTGATTTAGAGTTCCAACTACATGTATCCATATTGGAGAAAACACAGTGAAACCTAAACATGAAAACGGTTACTGCAAAGGAACGGTTTGACCTAGAAGAACGAAATTTTGTGAGCCAAGTGGGATTGGTGTACTGATCATTAAATGGAAGTATCATCAAGATTGGTTGAAAAAATATTTGCTGAGATTTCAGGAAACTCGTAGTTTTTTGGAAGCTTGGCAACCCCTTTCAATGAAAGTGATTCTCGTCAGTCTCTGCTTGGGGCTAATTCAACAGGTCACAAACCATAGCGATAGAACTTGGAACTACATTATTGTGCCAAGTTTCAAACAGCTAGCACAAACCGTGTTTGATTTAGAGTTCCAACTACATGTATCCATATAGGAGAAAACAGAGTGAAACCTAAACATGAAAACGGTTACTGCAAAGGAACGGTTTGACCTAGAAGAACGAAATTTGGTGAGCCAAGTGGGATTGGTGTACTGATCATTAAATGGAAGTATCATCAAGATTGGTTGAAAAAATATTTGCTGAGATTTCAGGAAACTCGTAGTTTTTTGGAAGCTTGGCAACCCCTTTCAATGAAAGTGATTCTCGTCAGTCTCTGCTTGGGGCTAATTCAACAGGTCACAAACCATAGTGATAGAACTTGGAACTACATTATTGTGCCAAGTTTCAAAGAGCTAGCACAAACCGTGTTTGATTAAGAGTTCCAACTACATGTATCCATATAGGAGAAAACAGACTGAAACCTAAACATGAAAACGGTTACTGCAAAGGAACGGTTTAACCTAGAAGAACGAAATTTGGTGAGCCAAGTGGGATTGGTGTACTGATCATTAAATGGAAGTATCATCAAGATTGGGTGAAAAAATGTTTGCTGAGATTTCAGGAAACTCGCAGTTTTTTTGAAGATTGGCAACCCCTTTTAATGTAAGTGATTCTCGTCAGTCTCTGCTTGGGGCTACTTTAATAGGACACAAACCATAGCGATAGAACTTGGAACTACATTATTGTGCCAAGTTTCAAAGAGCTAGCACAAACCGTGTTTGATTTAGAGTTCCAACTACATGTATCCATATAGGAGAAAACAGAGTGAAACCTAATCATGAAAACGGTTTCTGCAAAGGAACGGTTTGACCTAGAAGAAGGACATTTGGTGAGCCAAGTGGGATTGGTGTACTGATCTTTAAATGGAAGTATCATCAAGATTGGGTGAAAAAATGTTTGCTGAGATTTCAGGAAACTCGCAGTTTTTTGGAAGCTTGGCAACCCCTTTCAATGAAAGTGATTCTCGTCAGTCTCTGCTTGGGGTTACGTCAATAGGACACAAACCATATGATAGAATTTCGAACTATATTATTGTGCCAAGTTACAAAGCGCTAGCACAAACCGTGTTTGATTTAGAGTTCCAACTACATGTATCCATATAGGAGAAAACAGAGTGAAACCTAAACATGAAAACGGTTCCTGCAAAGGAACGGTTTGACCTAGAAGAACGAAATTTGGTGAGCCAAGTGGGATTGGTGTACTTTTCATTAAATGGAAGTATCATCAAGATTGGGTGAAAAAATGTTTGCTGAGATTTCAGGAAACTCGTAGTATTTGGAAGCTTGGCAACCCCTTTCAATGAATGTGATTCTCGTCAGTCTCTGCTTGGGGCTACTTCAATAGGACACAAACCATAGCGATAGAACTTGGAACTACATTATTGTGCCAAGTTTCAAAGAGCTAGCACAAACCACGTTTGATTTAGAGTTCCAACTACATATATCCATATAGGAGAAAACAGAGTGAAACCTAAACATGAAAACGGTTAGTGCAAAGGAACGGTTTGACTTAGAAGAACGAAATTTGGTGAGCCAAGTTGGATTGGTGTACTGATCATTAAATGGAAGTATCATCAAGATTGGGTGAAAAAATGTTTGCTGAGATTTCAGGAAACTCGTAGTTTTTTGGAAGCTTGGCAACCCCTTTCAATGAAAGTGATTCTCGTCAGTCTCTGCTTGGGGCTACTTCAATAGGACACAAACCATAGCGATAGAACTTGGAACTACATTATTGTGCCAAGGTTTCAAACAGCTAGCCCAAACCGTGTTTGATTTAGAGTTCCAACTACATGTATCCATATTGGAGAAAACACAGTGAAACCTAAACATGAAAACGGTTACTGCAAAGGAACGGTTTGACCTAGAAGAACGAAATTTGGTGAGCCAAGTGGGATTGGTGTACTTTTCATTAAATGGAAGGATCATCAAGATTGGGTGAAAAAATGTTTGCTGAGATTTCAGGAATCTCGTAGTTTTTTGGAAGCTTGGCAACCCATTTCAATGAAAGTGATTCTCGTCAGTCTCTGCTTGGGGCTACTTCAATAGGACACAAACCATAGCGATAGAACTTGGAACTACATTATTGTGCCAAGTTTCAATGAGCTAGCACAAACCGTGTTTGATTTAGAGTTCCAACTACATGTATCCATATAGGAGAAAACAGAGTGAAACCTAACATGAAAACGGTTACTGCAAAGGAACGGTTTAACCTAGAAGAACGAAATTTGGTGAGCCAAGTGGGATTGGTGTACTGATCATTAAATGGAAGTATCATCAAGATTGGGTGAAAAAATGTTTGCTGAGATTTCAGGAAACTCGTAGTTTTTTGGAAGCTTGGCAACCCCTTTCAATGAAAGTGATTCTCGTCAGTCTCTGCTTGGGGCTACTTCAATAGGACACAAACCATAGCGACAGAACTTGGAACTACATTATTGTGCCAAGTTTCAAGGAGCTAGCACAAACCTTGTTTGATTTAGAGTTCCAACTACATGTATCCATATAGGAGAAAACAGAGTGAAACCTAAACATGAAAACGGTTACTGCAAAGGAACGGTTTGACCTAGAAGAACGAAATTGGGTGAGCCAAGTGGGATTGGTGTACTGATAATTACCTGCAAGTATCATCAAGATTGGGTGAAAAAATGTTTGCTGGGATTTCAGGAAACTCGTAGTTTTTTGGACGCTTGGCAACCCCTTTCAATGAAAGTGATTCTCGTCAGTCTCTGCTTGGGGCTAATTCAACAGGTCACAAACCATAGCGATAGAACTTGGAACTACATTATTGTGCCAAGTTTCAAACAGCTAGCACAAACCGTGTTTGATTTAGAGTTCCAACTACATGTATCCATATTGGAGAAAACACAGTGAAACCTAAACATGAAAACGGTTACTGCAAAGGAACGGTTTGACCTAGAAGAACGAAATTTGGTGAGCCAAGTGGGATTGGTGTACTGATCATTAAATGGAAGTATCATCAAGATTGGTTGAAAAAATATTTGCTGAGATTTCAGGAAACTCGTAGTTTTTTGGAAGCTTGGCAACCCCTTTCAATGAAAGTGATTCTCGTCAGTCTCTGCTTGGGGCTAATTCAACAGGTCACAAACCATAGTGATAGAACTTGGAACTACATTATTGTGCCAAGTTTCAAAGAGCTAGCACAAACCGTGTTTGATTAAGAGTTCCAACTACATGTATCCATATAGGAGAAAACAGACTGAAACCTAAACATGAAAACGGTTACTGCAAAGGAACGGTTTAACCTAGAAGAACGAAAATTTGGTGAGCCAAGTGGGATTGGTGTACTGATCATTAAATGGAAGTATCATCAAGATTGGGTGAAAAAATGTTTGCTGAGATTTCAGGAAACTCGCAGTTTTTTTGAAGCTTGGCAACCCCTTTTAATGTAAGTGATTCTCGTCAGTCTCTGCTTGGGGCTACTTTAATAGGACACAAACCATAGCGATAGAACTTGGAACTACATTATTGTGCCAAGTTTCAAAGAGCTAGCACAAACCGTGTTTGATTTAGAGTTCCAACTACATGTATCCATATAGGAGAAAACAGAGTGAAACCTAATCATGAAAACGGTTTCTGCAAAGGAACGGTTTGACCTAGAAGAAGGACATTTGGTGAGCCAAGTGGGATTGGTGTACTGATCTTTAAATGGAAGTATCATCAAGATTGGGTGAAAAAATGTTTGCTGAGATTTCAGGAAACTCGCAGTTTTTTGGAAGCTTGGCAACCCCTTTCAATGAAAGTGATTCTCGTCAGTCTCTGCTTGGGGTTACGTCAATAGGACACAAACCATATGATAGAATTTCGAACTATATTATTGTGCCAAGTTACAAAGCGCTAGCACAAACCGTGTTTGATTTAGAGTTCCAAACTACATGTATCCATATAGGAGAAAACAGAGTGAAACCTAAACATGAAAACGGTTCCTGCAAAGGAACGGTTTGACCTAGAAGAACGAAATTTGGTGAGCCAAGTGGGATTGGTGTACTTTTCATTAAATGGAAGTATCATCAAGATTGGGTGAAAAAATGTTTGCTGAGATTTCAGGAAACTCGTAGTATTTGGAAGCTTGGCAACCCCTTTCAATGAATGTGATTCTCGTCAGTCTCTGCTTGGGGCTACTTCAATAGGACACAAACCATAGCGATAGAACTTGGAACTACATTATTGTGCCAAGTTTCAAAGAGCTAGCACAAACCACGTTTGATTTAGAGTTCCAACTACATATATCCATATAGGAGAAAACAGAGTGAAACCTAAACATGAAAACGGTTAGTGCAAAGGAACGGTTTGACTTAGAAGAACGAAATTTGGTGAGCCAAGTGGGATTGGTGTACTTTTCATTAAATGGAAGTATCATCAAGATTGGGTGAAAAAATGTTTGCTGAGATTTCAGGAAACTCGTAGTTTTTTGGAAGCTTGGCAACCCCTTACAATGAAAGTGATTCTCGTCAGTCTCTGCTTGGGACTACTTCAATAGGACACAAACCATAGCGATAGAACTTGGAACTACATTATTGTGCCAAGTTTCAAACAGCTAGCACAAACCGTGTTTGATTTAGAGTTCCAACTACATGTATCCATATTGGAGAAAACACAGTGAAACCTAAACATGAAAACGGTTACTGCAAAGGAACGGTTTGACCTAGAAGAACGAAATTTGGTGAGCCAAGTGGGATTGGTGTACTGATAATTACCTGCTAGTATCATCAAGATTCGGTGAAAAAATGTTTGCTGGGATTTCAGGAATCTCGTAGTTTTTTGGAAGCTTGGCAACCCATTTCAATGAAAGTGATTCTCGTCAGTCTCTGCTTGGGGCTACTTCAATAGGACACAAACCATAGCGATAGAACTTGGAACTACATTATTGTGCCAAGTTTCAATGAGCTAGCACAAACCGTGTTTGATTTAGAGTTCCAACTACATGTATCCATATAGGAGAAAACAGAGTGAAACCTAAACATGAAAACGGTTACTGCAAAGGAACGGTTTAACCTAGAAGAACGAAATTTGGTGAGCCAAGTGGGATTGGTGTACTGATCATTAAATGGAAGTATCATCAAGATTGGGTGAAAAAATGTTTGCTGAGATTTCAGGAAACTCGTAGTTTTTTGGAAGCTTGGCAACCCCTTTCAATGAAAGTGATTCTCGTCAGTCTCTGCTTGGGGCTACTTCAATAGGACACAAACCATAGCGATAGAACTTGGAACTACATTATTGTGCCAAGTTTCAAAGAGCTAGCACAAACCACGTTTGATTTAGAGTTCCAACTACATGTATCCATATAGGAGAAAACACAGTGAAACCTAAACATGAAAACGGTTAGTGCAAAGGAACGGTTTGACCTAGAAGAACGAAATTGGGTGAGCCAAGTGGGATTGGTGTACTGATAATTACCTGCAAGTATCATCAAGATTGGGTGAAAAAATGTTTGCTGGGATTTCAGGAAACTCGTAGTTTTTTGGACGCTTGGCAACCCCTTTCAATGAAAGTGATTCTCGTCAGTCTCTGCTTGGGGCTACTTCAATAGGGACACAAACCATAGCGATAGAACTTGGAACTACATTATTGTGCCAAGTTTCAAGGAGCTAGCACAAACCGTGTTTGATTTTGAGTTCCAACTACATGTATCCATATTGGAGAAAACACAGTGAAACCTAAACATGAAAACGGTTACTGCAAAGAACGGTTTGACCTAGAAGAACGAAATTTGGTGAGCCAAGTGGGATTGGTGTACTGATCATTACCTGCAAGTATCATCAAGATTAGGTGAAAAAATGTTTGCTGAGATTTCAGGAAACTCGTAGTTTTTTGGAAGCTTGGCAACCCCTTTCAATGAAAGTGATTCTCGTCAGTCTCTGCTTGGGGCTACTTCAATAGGACACAAAAACATAGCGATAGAACTTGGAACTACATTATTGTGCCAATTTTCAAAGAGCTAGCACAAACGGTGTTTGATTTAGAGTTCCTACTACATGTATCCATATAGGAGAAAACAGAGTGAAACCTAAACATGAAAACGGTTACTGCAAAGGAACGGTTTGACCTAGAAGAACGAAATTTGGTGAGCCAAGTGGGATTGGTGTACTTTTCATTAAATGGAAGTATCATCAATATTGGGTGAAAAAATGTTGGCTGATATTTCAGGAAACTCGTAGTTTTATGGAAGCTTGGCATCCCCTTACAATGAAAGTGATTCTCGTCAGTCTCTGCTTGGGGCTACTTCAATAGGACACAAACCATAGCGATAGAACTTGGAACTACATTATTGTGCCAAGTTTCAAACAGCTAGCACAAACCGTGTTTGATTTAGAGTTCCAACTACATGTATCCATATAGGAGAAATCAGAGTGAAACCTAAACATGAAAACGGTTACTGCAAAGGAACAGTTTGACCTAGAAGAACGAAATTTGGTGAGCCAAGTGGGATTGGTGTACTTTTCATTAAATGGAAGTATCATCAAGATTGGGTGAAAAAATGTTTGCTGAGATTTCAGGAAACTCGTAGTTTTTTGGAAGCTTGGCAACCACTTACAATGAAAGTGATTCTCGTCAATCTCTGCTTGGGGCTACTTCAATAGGACACAAACCATAGCGATAGAACTTGGAACTACATTATTGTGCCAATTTTCAAAGAGCTAGCACAAACCGTGTTTGATTTAGAGTTCCAACTACATGTATCCATATAGGAGAAAACAGAGTGAAACCTAATCATGTAAACGGTTTCTGCAAAGGAACGGTTTGACCTAGAAGAAGGACATTTGGTGAGCCAAGTGGGATTGGTGTACTGATCATTAAATGGAAGTATCATCAAGATTGGGTGAAAAATGTTTGCTGAGATTTCAGGAAACTCGTAGTTTTTTGGAAGCTTGGCAACCCCTTTCAATGAAAGTGATTCTCGTCAGTCTCTGCTTGGGGTTACGTCAATAGGACACAAACCATAGCGATAGAACTTCGAACTATATTATTGTGCCAAGTTACAAAGCGCTAGCACAAACCGTGTTTGATTTAGAGTTCCAACTACATGTATCCATATAGGAGAAAACAGAGTGAAACCTAAACATGAAAACGGTTCCTGCAAAGGAACGGTTTGACCTAGAAGAACGAAATTTGGTGAGCCAAGTGGGATTGGTGTACTTTTCATTAAATGGAAGTATCATCAAGATTGGGTGAAAAAATGTTTGCTGAGATTTCAGGAAACTCGTAGTATTTGGAAGCTTGGCAACCCCTTTCAATGAATGTGATTCTCGTCAGTCTCTGCTTGGGGCTACTTCAATAGGACACAAACCATAGCGATAGAACTTGGAAACTACATTATTGTGCCAAGTTTCAAAGAGCTAGCACAAACCACGTTTGATTTAGAGTTCGAACTACATATATCCATATAGGAGAAAACAGAGTGAAACCTAAACATGAAAACGGTTAGTGCAAAGGAACGGTTTGACTTAGAAGAACGAAATTTGGTGAGCCAAGTTGGATTGGTGTACTGATCATTAAATGGAAGTATCATCAAGATTGGGTGAAAAAATGTTTGCTGAGATTTCAGGAAACTCGTAGTTTTTTGGAAGCTTGGCAACCCTTTCAATGAAAGTGATTCTCGTCAGTCTCTGCTTGGGGCTACTTCAATAGGACACAAACCATAGCGATAGAACTTGGAACTACATTATTGTGCCAAGTTTCAAACAGCTAGCACAAACCCTGTTTGATTTAGAGTTCCAACTACATGTATCCATATTGGAGAAAACACAGTGAAACCTAAACATGAAAACGGTTACTGCAAAGGAACGGTTTGACCTAGAAGAACGAAATTTGGTGAGCCAAGTGGGATTGGTGTACTGATAATTACCTGCTAGTATCATCAAGATTCGGTGAAAAAATGTTTGCTGGGATTTCAGGAATCTCGTAGTTTTTTGGAAGCTTGGCAACCCATTTCAATGAAAGTGATTCTCGTCAGTCTCTGCTTGGGGCTACTTCAATAGGACACAAACCATAGCGATAGAACTTGGAACTACATTATTGTGCCAAGTTTCAATGAGCTAGCACAAACCGTGTTTGATTTAGAGTTCCAACTACATGTATCCATATAGGAGAAAACAGAGTGAAACCTAAACATGAAAACGGTTACTGCAAAGGAACGGTTTAACCTAGAAGAACGAAATTTGGTGAGCCAAGTGGGATTGGTGTACTGATCATTAAATGGAAGTATCATCAAGATTGGGTGAAAAAATGTTTGCTGAGATTTCAGGAACTCGTAGTTTTTTTGGAAGCTTGGCAACCCCTTTCAATGAAAGTGATTCTCGTCAGTCTCTGCTTGGGGCTACTTCAATAGGACACAAACCATAGCGACAGAACTTGGAACTACATTATTGTGCCAAGTTTCAAAGAGCTAGCACAAACCACGTTTGATTTAGAGTTCCAACTACATGTATCCATATAGGAGAAAACAGAGTGAAACCTAAACATGAAAACGGTTACTGCAAAGGAACGGTTTGACCTAGAAGAACGAAATTTGGTGAGCCAAGTGGGATTGGTGTACTGATCATTAAATGGAAGTATCATCAAGATTGGGTGAAAAAATGTTTGCTGAGATTTCAGGAAACTCGCAGTTTTTTTGAACCTGGCAACCTCTTTCAATGTAAGTGATTCTCGTCAGTCTCTGCTTGGGGCTACTTCAATAGGACACAAACCATAGCGATAGAACTTGGAACTACATTATTGTGCCAAGTTTCAAAGAGCTAGCACAAACCACGTTTGATTTAGAGTTCCAAACTACATGTATCCATATAGGAGAAAACAGAGTGAAACCTAAACATGAAAACGGTTAGTGCAAAGGAACGGTTTGACGTAGAAGAACGAAATTTGGTGAGCCAAGTTGGATTGGTGTACTGATCAATAAATGGAAGTATCATCAAGATTGGGTGAAAAAATGTTTGCTGAGATTTCAGGAAACTCGTAGTTTTTTGGAAGCTTGGCAACCCCTTTCAATTAAAGTGATTCTCGTCAGTCTCTGCTTGGGGCTACTTCAATAGGACACAAACCATAGCGATGGAACTTGGAACTACATTATTGTGCCAAGTTTCAAACAGCTAGCACAATCCGTGTTTGATTTAGAGTTCCAACTACATGTATCCATATAGGAGAAAACAGAGTGAAACCTAAACATGAAAACGGTTACTGCAAAGGAACGGTTTGACCTAGAAGAACGAAATTTGGTGAGCCAAGTGGGATTGGTGTACTGATCATTAAATGGAAGTATCATCAAGATTGGGTGAAAAAAATGTTTGCTGAGATTTCAGGAAACTCGCAGTTTTTTTGAACCTGGCAACCTCTTTCAATGTAAGTGATTCTCGTCAGTCTCTGCTTGGGGCTACTTCAATAGGACACAAACCATAGCGATAGAACTTGGAACTACATTATTGTGCCAAGTTTCAAAGAGCTAGCACAAACCACGTTTGATTTAGAGTTCCAACTACATGTATCCATATAGGAGAAAACAGAGTGAAACCTAAACATGAAAACGGTTAGTGCAAAGGAACGGTTTGACGTAGAAGAACGAAATTTGGTGAGCCAAGTTGGATTGGTGTACTGATCAATAAATGGAAGTATCATCAAGATTGGGTGAAAAAATGTTTGCTGAGATTTCAGAAACTCGTAGTTTTTTGGAAGCTTGGCAACCCCTTTCAATTAAAGTGATTCTCGTCAGTCTCTGCTTGGGGCTACTTCAATAGGACACAAACCATAGCGATGGAACTTGGAACTACATTATTGTGCCAAGTTTCAAACAGCTAGCACAATCCGTGTTTTATTTAGAGTTCCAACTACATGTATCCATATAGGAGAAAACAGACTGAAACCTAAACATGAAAACGGTTACTGCAAAGGAACGGTTTAACCTAGAAGAACGAAATTTGGTGAGCCAAGTGGGATTGGTGTACTGATCATTAAATGGAAATATCATCAAGATTGGGTGAAAAAATGTTTGCTAAGATTTCAGGAAACTCACAGTTTTTTTGAAGCTTGGCAACCCCTTTCAATGAAAGTGATTCTCGTCAGTCTCTGCTTGGGGCTACTTCAATAGGACACGAACCATAGCGATAGAACTTGGAACTACATTATTGTGCCAAGTTTCAAACAGCTATCACAAACCGTGTTTGATTTAGAGTTCCAATTACATGTATCCATATAGGAGAAAACAGAGTGAAACCTAAACATGAAAACGGTTACTGCAAAGGAACGGTTTGACCTAGAAGAACGAAATTTGGTGAGCCAAGTGGGATTGGTGTACTGATAATTACCTGCAAGTATCATCAAGATTGGGTGAAAAATGTTTGCTGTGATTTCAGGAAATTCATAGTTTTTTGGAAGCTTGGCAACCCCTTTCAATGAAAGTGATTCTCGTTAGTCTCTGCTTGGGGCTACTTCAATAGGCCACAAACCATAGCGATAGAACGTGGAACTACATTATTGTGACAAGTTTCAAGGAGTTAGCACAAACCGTGTTTGATTTAGAGTTCCAACTACATGTATCCATATTGGAGAAAACACAGTGAAACCTAAACATGAAAACGGTTACTGCAAAGGAACGGTTTGACCTAGAAGAACGAAATTTGGTGAGCCAAGTGGGATTGGTGTACTGATCATTACCTGCAAGTATCATCAAGATTAGGTGAAAAAATGTTTGCTGAGATTTCAGGAAACTCGTAGTTTTTTGGAAGCTTGGCAACCCCTTTCAATGAAAGTGATTCTCGTCAGTCTCTGCTTGGGGCTACTTCAATAGGACACAAAACATAGCGATAGAACTTGGAACTACATTATTGTGCCAATGTTCAAAGAGCTAGCACAAACCGTGTTTGATTTAGAGTTCCTACTACATGTATCCATATAGGAGAAAACAGAGTGAAACCTAAACATGAAAACGGTTACTGCAAAGGAACGGTTTGACCTAGAAGAACGAAATTTGGTGAGCCAAGTGGGATTGGTGTACTTTTCATTAAATGGAAGTATCATCAATATTGGGTGAAAAAATGTTTGCTGAGATTTCAGGAAACTCGTAGTTTTTTGGAAGCTTGGCAACCCCTTACAATGAAAGTGATTCTCGTCAGTCTCTGCTTGGGGCTACTTCAATAGGACACAAACCATAGCGATAGAACTTGGAACTACATTATTGTGCCAAGTTTCAAACAGCTAGCACAAACCGTGTTTGATTTAGAGTTCCAACTACATGTATCCATACAGGAGAAAACAGAGTGAAACCTAAACATGAAAACGGTTACTGCAAAGGAACGGTTTGACCTAGAAGAACGAAATTTGGTGAGCCAAGTGGGATTGGTGTACTTTTCATTAAATGGAAGTATCATCAAGATTGGGTGAAAAAATGTTTGCTGAGATTTCAGGAAACTCGTAGTTTTTTGGAAGCTTGGCAACCCCTTACAATGAAAGTGATTCTCGTCAGTCTCTGCTTGGGGCTACTTCAATAGGACACAAACCATAGCGATAGAACTTGGAACTACATTATTGTGCCAAGTTTCAAACAGCTAGCACAAACCGTGTTTGATTTAGAGTTCCAACTACATGTATCCATATAGGAGAAAACAGAGTGAAACCTAAACATGAAAACGGTTACTGCAAAGGAACGGTTTGACCTAGAAGAACGAAATTTGGTGAGCCAAGTGGGATTGGTGTACTGATCATTACCTGCAAGTATCATCCAGATTGGGTGAAAAAATGTTTGCTGAGATTTCAGGAAACTCGTAGTTTTTTGGAAGCTTGGCAACCCCTTTCAATGAAATTGATTCTCGTCAGTCTCTGCTTGGGGCTACTTCAATAGGACACAAAACATAGCGACAGAACTTGGAACTACATTATTGTGCCAATTTTCAAAGAGCTAGCACAAACCGTGTTTGATTTAGAGTTCCTATTACATGTATCCATATACGAGAAAACAGAGTGAAAACTAAACATGAAAACGGTTAGTGCAAAGGAACGGTTTGATCTAGAAGAACGAAATTTGGTGAGCCAAGTGGGATTGGTGTACTGATCATTAAATGGAAGTATCATCAAGATTGGGTGAAAAAATGTTTGCTGAGATTTCAGGAAACTCGTAGTTTTTTGGAAGCTTGGCAACCCCTTACAATGAAAGTGATTCTCGTCAGTCTCTGCTTGGGGCTACTTCAATAGGACACAAACCATAGCGATACAACTTGGAACTACATTATTGTGCCAAGTTTCAAAGAGCTAGCACAAACCACGTTTGATTTAGAGTTCCAACTACATGTATCCATATTTGAGAAAACAGACTGAAACCTAAACATGAAAACGGTTACTGCAAAGGAACGGTTTAACCTAGAAGGACGAAATTTGGTGAGCCAAGTGGGATTGGTGTACTGATCATTAAATGGAAGTATCATCAAGATTGGGTGAAAAAATGTTTGCTGAGATTTCAGGAAACTCGCAGTTTTTTTGAACCTGGCAACCTCTTTCAATGTAAGTGATTCTCGTCAGTCTCTGCTTGGGGCTACTTCAATAGGACACAAACCATAGCGATAGAACTTGGAACTACATTATTGTGCCAAGTTTCAAACAGCTAGCACAAACCGTGTTTGATTTAGAGTTCCAACTACATGTATCCATATAGGAGAAAACAGAGTGAAACCTAAACATGAAAACGGTTACTGCAAAGGAACGGTTTGACCTAGAAGAACGAAATTTGGTGAGCCAAGTGGGATTGGTGTACTGATAATTACCTGCAAGTATCATCAAGATTGGGTGAAAAAATGTTTGCTGGGATTTCAGGAAACTCGTAGTTTTTTGGAAGCTTGGCAACCCCTTTCAATGAAAGTGATTCTCGTCAGTCTCTGCTTGGGGCTACTTCAATAGGACACAAACCATAGCGATAGAACTTGGAACTACATTATTGTGCCAAGTTTCAAACAGCTAGCACAATCCGTGTTTTATTTAGAGTTCCAACTACATGTATCCATATAGGAGAAAACAGACTGAAACCTAAACATGAAAACGGTTACTGCAAAGGAACGGTTTAACCTAGAAGGACGAAATTTGGTGAGCCAAGTGGGATTGGTGTACTGATAATTACCTGCTAGTATCATCAAGATTCGGTGAAAAAATGTTTGCTGGGATTTCAGGAAACTCGTAGTTTTTTGGAATCTTGGCAACCCCTTTCAATGAAAGTGATTCTCGTCAGTCTCTGCTTGGGGCTACTTCAATAGGACACAAACCATAGCGATAGAACTTGGAACTACATTATTGTGCCAAGTTTCAAGGAGCTAGCACAAACCGTGTTTGATTTAGAGTTCCAACTACATGTATCCATATAGGAGAAAACAGACTGAAACCTAAACATGAAAACGGTTACTGCAAAGGAACGGTTTATCCTAGAAGAACGAAATTTGGTGAGCCAAGTGGGATTGGTGTACTGATCATTAAATGGAAGTATCATCAATATTGGGTGAAAAAATGTTTGCTAAGATTTCAGGAAACTCACAGTTTTTTTGAAGCTTGGCAACCCCTTTCAATGAAAGTGATTCTCGTCAGTCTCTGCTTGGGGCTACTTCAATAGGACACAAACCATAGCGATAGAACTTGGAACTACATTATTGTGCCAAGTTTCAAACAGCTATCACAAACCGTGTTTGATTTAGAGTTCCAATTACATGTATCCATATAGGAGAAAACAGAGTGAAACCTAAACATGAAAACGGTTACTGCAAAGGAACGGTTTGACCTAGAAGAACGAAATTTGGTGAGCCAAGTGGGATTGGTGTACTGATAATTACCTGCAAGTATCATCAAGATTGGGTGAAAAATGTTTGCTGTGATTTCAGGAAATTCGTAGTTTTTTGGAAGCTTGGCAACCCCTTTCAATGAAAGTGATTCTCGTTAGTCTCTGCTTGGGGCTACTTCAATAGGACACAAACCATAGCGATAGAACTTGGAACTACATTATTGTGCCAAGTTTCAAGGAGCTAGCACAAACCGTGTTTGATTTAGAGTTCCAACTACATGTATCCATATTGGAGAAAACAGAGTGAAACCTAAACATGAAAACGGTTACTGCAAAGGAACGGTTTGACCTAGAAGAACGAAATTTGCTGAGCCAAGTGGGATTGGTGTACTGATCATTACCTGCAAGTATCATCAAGATTAGGTGAAAAAATGTTTGCTGAGATTTCAGGAAACTCGTAGTTTTTTGGAAGCTTGGCAACCCCTTTCAATGAAACTGATTCTCGTCAGTCTCTGCTTGGGGCTACTTCAATAGGACACAAAACATAGCGATAGAACTTGGAACTACATTATTGTGCCAATTTTCAAAGAGCTAGCACAAACCGTGTTTGATTTAGAGTTCCTACTACATGTATCCATATAGGAGAAAACAGAGTGAAACCTAAACATGAAAACGGTTACTGCAAAGGAACGGTTTGACCTAGAAGAACGAAATTTGGTGAGCCAAGTGGGATTGGTGTACTTTTCATTAAATGGAAGTATCATCAATATTGGGTGAAAAAATGTTTGCTGAGATTTCAGGAAACTCGTAGTTTTTTGGAAGCTTGGCAACCCCTTACAATGAAAGTGATTCTCGTCAGTCTCTGCTTGGGGCTACTTCAATAGGACACAAACCATAGCGATAGAACTTGGAACTACATTATTGTGCCAAGTTTCAAACAGCTAGCACAAACCGTGTTTGATTTAGAGTTCCAACTACATGTATCCATACAGGAGAAAACAGAGTGAAACCTAAACATGAAAACGGTTACTGCAAAGGAACGGTTTGACCTAGAAGAACGAAATTTGGTGAGCCAAGTGGGATTGGTGTACTGATCATTAAATGGAAGTATCATCAAGATTGGGTGAAAAAATGTTTGCTGAGATTTCAGGAAACTCGTAGTTTTTTGGAAGCTTGGCAACCCCTTACAATGAAAGTGATTCTCGTCAGTCTCTGCTTGGGGCTACTTCAATAGGACACAAACCATAGCGATAGAACTTGGAACTACATTATTGTGCCAAGTTTCAAACAGCTAGCACAAACCGTGTTTGATTTAGAGTTCCAACTACATGTATCCATATAGGAGAAAACAGAGTGAAACCTAAACATGAAAACGGTTACTGCAAAGGAACGGTTTGACCTAGAAGAACGAAATTTGGTGAGCCAAGTGGGATTGGTGTACTGATCATTACCTGCAAGTATCATCCAGATTGGGTGAAAAAATGTTTGCTGAGATTTCAGGAAACTCGTAGTTTTTTGGAAGCTTGGCAACCCCTTTCAATGAAATTGATTCTCGTCAGTCTCTGCTTGGGGCTACTTCAATAGGACACAAAACATAGCGATAGAACTTGGAACTACATTATTGTGCCAATTTTCAAAGAGCTAGCACAAACCGTGTTTGATTTAGAGTTCCTATTACATGTATCCATATAGGAGAAAACAGAGTGAAAACTAAACATGAAAACGGTTAGTGCAAAGGAACGGTTTGACCTAGAAGAACGAAATTTGGTGAGCCAAGTGGGATTGGTGTACTTTTCATTAAATGGAAGTATCATCAGGATTGGGTGAAAAAATGTTTGCTGAGATTTCAGGAAACTCGTAGTTTTTTGGAAGCTTGGCAACCCCTTACAATGAAAGTGATTCCCGTCAGTCTCTGCTTGGGGCTACTTCAATAGGACACAAACCATAGCGATACAACTTGGAACTACATTATTGTGCCAAGTTTCAAAGAGCTAGCACAAACCGTGTTTGATTTAGAGTTCCTATTACATGTATCCATATACGAGAAAACAGAGTGAAAACTAAACATGAAAACGGTTAGTGCAAAGGAACGGTTTGATCTAGAAGAACGAAATTTGGTGAGCCAAGTGGGATTGGTGTACTGATCATTAAATGGAAGTATCATCAAGATTGGGTGAAAAAATGTTTGCTGAGATTTCAGGAAACTCGTAGTTTTTTGGAAGCTTGGCAACCCCTTACAATGAAAGTGATTCTCGTCAGTCTCTGCTTGGGGCTACTTCAATAGGACACAAACCATAGCGATACAACTTGGAACTACATTATTGTGCCAAGTTTCAAAGAGCTAGCACAAACCACGTTTGATTTAGAGTTCCAACTACATGTATCCATATTTGAGAAAACAGACTGAAACCTAAACATGAAAACGGTTACTGCAAAGGAACGGTTTAACCTAGAAGGACGAAATTTGGTGAGCCAAGTGGGATTGGTGTACTGATCATTACCTGCAAGTATCATCAAGATTAGGTGAAAAAATGTTTGCTGAGATTTCAGGAAACTCGTAGTTTTTTGGAAGCTTGGCAACCCCTTTCAATGAAAGTGATTCTCGTCAGTCTCTGCTTGGCGCTACTTCAATAGGACACAAAACATAGCGATAGAACTTGGAACTACATTATTGTGCCAATTTTCAAAGAGCTAGCACAAACCGTGTTTAATTTAGAGTTCCTACTACATATATCCATATAGGAGAAAACAGAGTGAAACCTAAACATGAAAACGGTTACTGCAAAGGAACGGTTTAACCTAGAAGGACGAAATTTGGTGAGCCAAGTGGGATTGGTGTACTGATAATTACCTGCTAGTATCATCAAGATTCGGTGAAAAAATGTTTGCTGGGATTTCAGGAAACTCGTAGTTTTTTGGAATCTTGGCAACCCCTTTCAATGAAAGTGATTCTCGTCAGTCTCTGCTTGGGGCTACTTCAATAGGACACAAACCATAGCGATAGAACTTGGAACTACATTATTGTGCCAAGTTTCAAGGAGCTAGCACAAACCGTGTTTGATTTAGAGTTCCAACTACATGTATCCATATAGGAGAAAACAGACTGAAACCTAAACATGAAAACGGTTACTGCAAAGGAACGGTTTAACCTAGAAGAACGAAATTTGGTGAGCCAAGTGGGATTGGTGTACTGATCATTAAATGGAAGTATCATCAAGATTGGGTGAAAAAATGTTTGCTAAGATTTCAGGAAACTCACAGTTTTTTGAAGCTTGGCAACCCCTTTCAATGAAAGTGATTCTCGTCAGTCTCTGCTTGGGGCTACTTCAATAGGACACAAACCATAGCGATAGAACTTGGAACTACATTATTGTGCCAAGTTTCAAACAGCTATCACAAACCGTGTTTGATTTAGAGTTCCAATTACATGTATCCATATAGGAGAAAACAGAGTGAAACCTAAACATGAAAACGGTTACTGCAAAGGAACGGTTTGACCTAGAAGAACGAAATTTGGTGAGCCAAGTGGGATTGGTGTACTGATAATTACCTGCAAGTATCATCAAGATTGGGTGAAAAATGTTTGCTGTGATTTCAGGAAATTCGTAGTTTTTTGGAAGCTTGGCAACCCCTATCAATGAAAGTGATTCTCGTTAGTCTCTGCTTGGGGCTACTTCAATAGGACACAAACCATAGCGATAGAACTTGGAACTACATTATTGTGCCAAGTTTCAAGGAGCTAGCACAAACCGTGTTTGATTTAGAGTTCCAACTACATGTATCCATATTGGAGAAAACAGAGTGAAACCTAAACATGAAAACGGTTACTGCAAAGGAACGGTTTGACCTAGAAGAACGAAATTTGCTGAGCCAAGTGGGATTGGTGTACTGATCATTACCTGCAAGTATCATCAAGATTAGGTGAAAAAATGTTTGCTGAGATTTCAGGAAACTCGTAGTTTTTTGGAAGCTTGGCAACCCCTTTCAATGAAAGTGATTCTCGTCAGTCTCTGCTTGGGGCTACTTCAATAGGACACAAAACATAGCGATAGAACTTGGAACTACATTATTGTGCCAATTTTCAAAGAGCTAGCACAAACCGTGTTTGATTTAGAGTTCCTACTACATGTATCCATATAGGAGAAAACAGAGTGAAACCTAAACATGAAAACGGTTACTGCAAAGGAACGGTTTGACCTAGAAGAACGAAATTTGGTGAGCCAAGTGGGATTGGTGTACTTTTCATTAAATGGAAGTATCATCAATATTGGGTGAAAAAATGTTTGCTGAGATTTCAGGAAACTCGTAGTTTTTTGGAAGCTTGGCAACCCCTTACAATGAAAGTGATTCTCGTCAGTCTCTGCTTGGGGCTACTTCAATAGGACACAAACCATAGCGATAGAACTTGGAACTACATTATTGTGCCAAGTTTCAAACAGCTAGCACAAACCGTGTTTGATTTAGAGTTCCAACTACATGTATCCATACAGGAGAAAACAGAGTGAAACCTAAACATGAAAACGGTTACTGCAAAGGAACGGTTTGACCTAGAAGAACGAAATTTGGTGAGCCAAGTGGGATTGGTGTACTTTTCATTAAATGGAAGTATCATCAAGATTGGGTGAAAAAATGTTTGCTGAGATTTCAGGAAACTCGTAGTTTTTTGGAAGCTTGGCAACCCCTTACAATGAAAGTGATTCTCGTCAGTCTCTGCTTGGGGCTACTTCAATAGGACACAAACCATAGCGATAGAACTTGGAACTACATTATTGTGCCAAGTTTCAAACAGCTAGCACAAACCGTGTTTGATTTAGAGTTCCAACTACATGTATCCATATAGGAGAAAACAGAGTGAAACCTAAACATGAAAACGGTTACTGCAAAGGAACGGTTTGACCTAGAAGAACGAAATTTGGTGAGCCAAGTGGGATTGGTGTACTGATCATTACCTGCAAGTATCATCCAGATTGGGTGAAAAAATGTTTGCTGAGATTTCAGGAAACTCGTAGTTTTTTGGAAGCTTGGCAACCCCTTTCAATGAAATTGATTCTCGTCAGTCTCTGCTTGGGGCTACTTCAATAGGACACAAAACATAGCGATACAACTTGGAACTACATTATTGTGCCAATTTTCAAAGAGCTAGCACAAACCGTGTTTGATTTAGAGTTCCTATTACATGTATCCATATAGGAGAAAACAGAGTGAAAACTAAACATGAAAACGGTTAGTGCAAAGGAACGGTTTGATCTAGAAGAACGAAATTTGGTGAGCCAAGTGGGATTGGTGTACTGATCATTAAATGGAAGTATCATCAAGATTGGGTGAAAAAATGTTTGCTGAGATTTCAGGAAACTCGTAGTTTTTTGGAAGCTTGGCAACCCCTTACAATGAAAGTGATTCTCGTCAGTCTCTGCTTGGGGCTACTTCAATAGGACACAAACCATAGCGATACAACTTGGAACTACATTATTGTGCCAAGTTTCAAAGAGCTAGCACAAACCACGTTTGATTTAGAGTTCCAACTACATGTATCCATATTTGAGAAAACAGACTGAAACCTAAACATGAAAACGGTTACTGCAAAGGAACGGTTTAACCTAGAAGGACGAAATTTGGTGAGCCAAGTGGGATTGGTGTACTGATCATTACCTGCAAGTATCATCAAGATTAGGTGAAAAAATGTTTGCTGAGATTTCAGGAAACTCGTAGTTTTTTGGAAGCTTGGCAACCCCTTTCAATGAAAGTGATTCTCGTCAGTCTCTGCTTGGCGCTACTTCAATAGGACACAAAACATAGCGATAGAACTTGGAACTACATTATTGTGCCAATTTTCAAAGAGCTAGCACAAACCGTGTTTAATTTAGAGTTCCTACTACATATATCCATATAGGAGAAAACAGAGTGAAACCTAAACATGAAAACGGTTACTGCAAAGGAACGGTTTAACCTAGAAGGACGAAATTTGGTGAGCCAAGTGGGATTGGTGTACTGATAATTACCTGCTAGTATCATCAAGATTCGGTGAAAAAATGTTTGCTGGGATTTCAGGAAACTCGTAGTTTTTTGGAATCTTGGCAACCCCTTTCAATGAAAGTGATTCTCGTCAGTCTCTGCTTGGGGCTACTTCAATAGGACACAAACCATAGCGATAGAACTTGGAACTACATTATTGTGCCAAGTTTCAAGGAGCTAGCACAAACCGTGTTTGATTTAGAGTTCCAACTACATGTATCCATATAGGAGAAAACAGACTGAAACCTAAACATGAAAACGGTTACTGCAAAGGAACGGTTTAACCTAGAAGAACGAAATTTGGTGAGCCAAGTGGGATTGGTGTACTGATCATTAAATGGAAGTATCATCAAGATTGGGTGAAAAAATGTTTGCTAAGATTTCAGGAAACTCACAGTTTTTTTGAAGCTTGGCAACCCCTTTCAATGAAAGTGATTCTCGTCAGTCTCTGCTTGGGGCTACTTCAATAGGACACAAACCATAGCGATAGAACTTGGAACTACATTATTGTGCCAAGTTTCAAACAGCTATCACAAACCGTGTTTGATTTAGAGTTCCAATTACATGTATCCATATAGGAGAAAACAGAGTGAAACCTAAACATGAAAACGGTTACTGCAAAGGAACGGTTTGACCTAGAAGAACGAAATTTGGTGAGCCAAGTGGGATTGGTGTACTGATAATTACCTGCAAGTATCATCAAGATTGGGTGAAAAATGTTTGCTGTGATTTCAGGAAATTCGTAGTTTTTGGAAGCTTGGCAACCCCTATCAATGAAAGTGATTCTCGTTAGTCTCTGCTTGGGGCTACTTCAATAGGACACAAACCATAGCGATAGAACTTGGAACTACATTATTGTGCCAAGTTTCAAGGAGCTAGCACAAACCGTGTTTGATTTAGAGTTCCAACTACATGTATCCATATTGGAGAAAACAGAGTGAAACCTAAACATGAAAACGGTTACTGCAAAGGAACGGTTTGACCTAGAAGAACTAAATTTGCTGAGCCAAGTGGGATTGGTGTACTGATCATTACCTGCAAGTATCATCAAGATTAGGTGAAAAAATGTTTGCTGAGATTTCAGGAAACTCGTAGTTTTTTGGAAGCTTGGCAACCCCTTTCAATGAAAGTGATTCTCGTCAGTCTCTGCTTGGGGCTACTTCAATAGGACACAAAAACATAGCGATAGAACTTGGAACTACATTATTGTGCCAATTTTCAAAGAGCTAGCACAAACCGTGTTTGATTTAGAGTTCCTACTACATGTATCCATATAGGAGAAAACAGAGTGAAACTAAACATGAAAACGGTTACTGCAAAGGAACGGTTTGACCTAGAAGAACGAAAATTTGGTGAGCCAAGTGGGATTGGTGTACTTTTCATTAAATGGAAGTATCATCAATATTGGGTGAAAAAATGTTTGCTGAGATTTCAGGAAACTCGTAGTTTTTTGGAAGCTTGGCAACCCCTTACAATGAAAGTGATTCTCGTCAGTCTCTGCTTGGGGCTACTTCAATAGGACACAAACCATAGCGATAGAACTTGGAACTACATTATTGTGCCAAGTTTCAAACAGCTAGCACAAACCGTGTTTGATTTAGAGTTCCAACTACATGTATCCATACAGGAGAAAACAGAGTGAAACCTAAACATGAAAACGGTTACTGCAAAGGAACGGTTTGACCTAGAAGAACGAAATTTGGTGAGCCAAGTGGGATTGGTGTACTTTTCATTAAATGGAAGTATCATCAAGATTGGGTGAAAAAATGTTTGCTGAGATTTCAGGAAACTCGTAGTTTTTTGGAAGCTTGGCAACCCCTTACAATGAAAGTGATTCTCGTCAGTCTCTGCTTGGGGCTACTTCAATAGGACACAAAACCATAGCGATAGAACTTGGAACTACATTATTGTGCCAAGTTTCAAACAGCTAGCACAAACCGTGTTTGATTTAGAGTTCCAACTACATGTATCCATATAGGAGAAAACAGAGTGAAACCTAACATGAAAACGGTTACTGCAAAGGAACGGTTTGACCTAGAAGAACGAAATTTGGTGAGCCAAGTGGGATTGGTGTACTGATCATTACCTGCAAGTATCATCCAGATTGGGTGAAAAAATGTTTGCTGAGATTTCAGGAAACTCGTAGTTTTTTGGAAGCTTGGCAACCCCTTTCAATGAAATTGATTCTCGTCAGTCTCTGCTTGGGGCTACTTCAATAGGACACAAAACATAGCGATACCAACTTGGAACTACATTATTGTGCCAATTTTCAAAGAGCTAGCACAAACCGTGTTTGATTTAGAGTTCCTATTACATGTATCCATATAGGAGAAAACAGAGTGAAAACTAAACATGAAAACGGTTAGTGCAAAGGAACGGTTTGACCTAGAAGAACGAAATTTGGTGAGCCAAGTGGGATTGGTGTACTTTTCATTAAATGGAAGTATCATCAGGATTGGGTGAAAAAATGTTTGCTGAGATTTCAGGAAACTCGTAGTTTTTTGGAAGCTTGGCAACCCATTACAATGAAAGTGATTCCCGTCAGTCTCTGCTTGGGGCTACTTCCATAGGACACAAACCATAGCGATACAACTTGGAACTACATTATTGTGCCAAGTTTCAAAGAGCTAGCACAAACCACGTTTGATTTATAGTTCCAACTACATGTATCCATATTTGAGAAAACAGACTGAAACCTAAACATGAAAACGGTTACTGCAAAGGAACGGTTTAACCTAGAAGAACAGAAATTTGGTGAGCCAAGTGGGAGTGGTGTACTGATCATTAAATGGAAGTATCATCAAGATTGGGTGAAAAAATGTTTGCTGAGATTTCAGGAAACTCGCAGGTTTTTTGAACCTGGCAACCTCTTTCAATGTAAGTGATTCTCGTCAGTCTCTGATTGGGGCTACTTCAATAGGAACACAAACATAGCGATAGAACTTGGAACTACATTATTGTGCCAAGTTTCAAACAGCTAGCACAAACCGTGTTTGATTTAGAGTTCCAACTACATGTATCCATATAGGAGAAAACAGAGTGAAACCTAAACATGAAAACGGTTACTGCAAAGGAACGGTTTGACCTAGAAGAACGAAATTTGGTGAGCCAAGTGGGATTGGTGTACTGATAATTACCTGCAAGTATCATCAAGATTGGGTGAAAAATGTTTGCTGTGATTTCAGGAAATTCGTAGTTTTTTGGAAGCTTGGCAACCCCTTTCAATGAAAGTGATTCTCGTTAGTCTCTGCTTGGGGCTACTTCAATAGGACACAAAACCATAGAGATAGAACTTGGAACTACATTATTGTGCCAAGTTTCAAGGAGCTAGCACAAACCGTGTTTGATTTAGAGTTCCAACTACATGTATCCATATTGGAGAAAACACAGTGAAACCTAAACATGAAAACGGTTACTGCCAAAGGAACGGTTTGACCTAGAAGAACGAAATTTGGTGAGCCAAGTGGGATTGGTGTACTGATCATTACCTGCAAGTATCATCAAGATTAGGTGAAAAAATGTTTGCTGAGATTTCAGGAAACTCGTAGTTTTTTGGAAGCTTGGCAACCCCTTTCAATGAAAGTGATTCTCGTCAGTCTCTGCTTGGCGCTACTTCAATAGGACACAAAACATAGCGATAGAACTTGGAACTACATTATTTGCCAATTTTCAAAGAGCTAGCACAAACCGTGTTTAATTTAGAGTTCCTACTACATATATCCATATAGGAGAAAACAGAGTGAAACCTAAACATGAAAACGGTTACTGCAAAGGAACGGTTTGACCTAGAAGAACGAAATTTGGTGAGCCAAGTGGGATTGGTGTACTTTTCATTAAATGGAAGTATCATCAATATTGGGTGAAAAAATGTTTGCTGAGATTTCAGGAAACTCGTAGTTTTTTGGAAGCTTGGCAACCCCTTACAATGAAAGTGATTCTCGTCAGTCTCTGCTTGGGGCTACTTCAATAGGACACAAACCATAGCCGATAGAACTTGGAACTACATTATTGTGCCAAGTTTCAAACAGCTAGCAAAAACCGTGTTTGATTTAGAGTTCCAACTACATGTATCCATATAGGAGAAAACAGAGTGAAACCTAAACATGAAAACGGTTACTGCAAAGGAACGGTTTGACCTAGAAGAACGAAATTTGGTGAGCCAAGTGGGATTGGTGTACTGATAATTAACTGCAAGTATCATCAAGATTGGGTGAAAAAATGTTTGCTGGGATTTCAGGAAACTCGTAGTTTTTTGGAAGCTTGGCAACCCCTTTCAATGAAAGTGATTCTCGTCAGTCTCTGCTTGGGGCTACTTCAATAGGACACAAACCATAGCGATAGAACTTGGAACTACATTATTGTGGCAAGTTTCAAGGAGCTAGCACAAACCGTGTTTGATTTAGAGTTCCAACTAAATGTATCCATATAGGAGAAAACAGAGTGAAACCTAAACATTAAAACGGTTACTGCAAAGGAACGGTTTGACCTAGAAGAACGAAAATTGGTGAGCCAAGTGGGATTGGTGTACTTTTCATTAAATGGAAGGATCATCAAGATTGGGTGAAAAAATGTTTGCTGAGATTTCAGGAAACTCGTAGTATTTGAAAGCTTGGCAACCCCTTTCAATGTAAGTGATTCTCGTCAGTCTCTGCTTGGGGCTACTTCAATAGGACACAAACCATAGCAATAGAACTTGGAACTACATTATTGTGCCAAGTTTCAAAGAGCTAGCACAAACCACGTTTGATTTAGAGTTCCAACTACATGTATCCATATAGGAGAAAACAGAGTGAAACCTAAACATGAAAACCGTTAGTGCAAAGGAACGGTTTAACCTAGAAGAACGAAATTTGGTGAGCCAAGTGGGATTGGTGTACTGATCATTAAATGGAAGTATCATCAAGATTGGGTGAAAAAATGTTTGCTGAGATTTCAGGAAACTCGTAGTTTTTTGGAAGCTTGGCAACCCCTTTCAATGAAAGTGATTCTCGTCAGCCTCTGCTTGGGGCTACGTCAATAGGACACAAACCATAGCGATAGAACTTGGAACTACATTATTGTGCCAAGTTTCAAACAGCTAGCACAATCCGTGTTTTATTTAGAGTTCCAACTACATGTATCCATATAGGAGAAAACAGACTGAAACCTAAACATGAAAACGGTTACTGCAAAGGAACGGTTTGACCTAGAAGAACGAAATTTGGTGAGCCAAGTGGGATTGGTGTACTGATAATTACCTGCAAGTATCATCAAGATTTTGTGAAAAAATGTTTGCTGTGATTTCAGGAAATTCGTAGTTTTTTGGAAGCTTGGCAACCCCTTTCAATGAAAGTGATTCTCGTTAGTCTCTGCTTGGGGCTACTTCAATAGGACACAAACCATAGCGATAGAACTTGGAACTACCTTATTGTGCCAAGTTTCAAGGAGCTAGCACAAACCGTGTTTGATTTAGAGTTCCAACTACATGTATCCATATTGGAGAAAAACACAGTGAAACCTAAACATGAAAACGGTTACTGCAAAGGAACGGTTTGACCTAGAAGAACGAAATTTGGTGAGCCAAGTGGGATTGGTGTACTGATCATTACCTGAAAGTATCATCAAGATTAGGTGAAAAAATGTTTGCTGAGATTTCAGGAAACTCGTAGTTTTTTGGAAGCTTGGCAACCCCTTTCAATGAAAGTGAATCTCGTCAGTCTCTGCTTGGGGCTACTTCAATAGGACACAAACCATAGCGATAGAACTTGGAACTACATTATTGTGCCAAGTTTCAAACAGCTAGCACAAACCGTGTTTGATTTAGAGTTCCAAACTACATGTATCCATATAGGAGAAAACAGAGTGAAACCTAAACATGAAAACGGTTACTGCAAAGGAACGGTTTGACCTAGAAGAACCAAATTTGGTGAGCCAAGTGGGATTGGTGTACTGATCATTACCTGCAAGTATCATCCAGATTGGGTGAAAAATGTTTGCTGAGATTTCAGGAAACTCGTAGTTTTTTGGAAGCTTGGCAAACCCCTTTCAATGAAATTGATTCTCGTCAGTCTCTGCTTGGGGCTACTTCAATAGGACACAAAACATAGCGATAGAACTTGGAACTACATTATTGTGCCAATTTTCAAAGAGCTAGCACAAACCGTGTTTGATTTAGAGTTCCTATTACATGTATCCATATAGGAGAAAACAGAGTGAAAAACTAAACATGAAAACGGTTAGTGCAAAGGAACGGTTTGACCTAGAAGAACGAAATTTGGTGAGCCAAGTGGGATTGGTGTACTTTTCATTAAATGGAAGTATCATCAAGATTGGGTGAAAAAATGTTTGCTGAGATTTCAGGAAACTCGTAGTTTTTTGGAAGCTGGCAACCCCTTACAATGAAAGTGATTCTCGTCAGTCTCTGCTTTGGGCTACTTCAATAGGACACAAAACCATAGCGATAGAACTTGGAACTACATTATTGTGCCAAGTTTCAAAGAGCTAGCACAAACCACGTTTGATTTAGAGTTCCAACTACATGTATCCATATAGGAGAAAACAGAGTGAAACTAAACATGAAAACGGTAGTGCAAAGGAACGGTTTGACCTAGAAGAACGAAATTTGGTGAGCCTAGTTGGATTGGTGTACTGATCTTTAAATGGAAGTGTCATCAATATTGGGTGAAAAAATGTTTGCTGAGATTTCAGGAAACTCGTAGTTTTTTGGAAGCTTGACAACCCCTTTCAATGAAAGTGATTCTCGTCAGTCTCTGCTTGGGGCTACTTCAATAGGACACAAACCATAGCGATAGTACTTGGAACTACATTATTGTGCCAAGTTTCAAAGAGCAAGCAGAAACCACGTTTGATTTAGAGTTCCAACTACATGTATCCATATAGGAGAAAACAGAGTGAAACCTAAACATGAAAACGGTTCGTGCAAAGGAACGGTTTGACCTAGAAGAACGAAATTTGGTGAGCCAAGTGGGATTGGTGTACTGATCATTAAATGGAAGTATCATCAAGATTGGGTGAAAAAATGTTTGCTGAGATTTCAGGAAACTCGTAGTTTTTTGGAAGCTTGGCAACCCCTTTCAATGAAAGTGATTCTCGTCAGTCTCTGCTTGGGGCTACTTCAATAGGACACAAACCATAGCGATAGAACTTGGAACTACATTATTGTGCCAAGTTTCAAAGAGCTAGCTCAAACCGTGTTTGATTTAGAGTTCCAAATACATGTATCCATATAGGAGAAAACAGAGTGAAACCTAAACATGAAAACGGTTACTGCAAAGGAACGGTTTGACCTAGAAGAACGAAATTTGGTGAGCCAAGTGGGATTGGTGTACTGATAATTACCTGCAAGTATCATCAAGATTGGGTGAAAAATGTTTGCTGTGATTTCAGGAAATTCGTAGTTTTTTGGAAGCTTGGCAACACCTTTCAATGAAAGTGATTCTCGTCAGTCTCTGCTTGGGGCTACTTCAATAGGACACAAACCATAGCGATAGAACTTGGAACTACATTATTGTGCCAAGTTTCAAGGAGCTAGCACAAACCGTGTTTGATTTAGAGTTCCAAATACATGTATCCATATTGGAGAAAACACAGTGAAACCTAAACATGAAAACGGTTCCTGCAAAGGACCGGTTTGACCTAGAAGAACGAAATTTGGTGAGCCAAGTGGGATTGGTGTACTGATCATTACCTGCAAGTATCATCAAGATTAGGTGAAAAAATGTTTGCTGAGATTTCAGGAAACTCGTAGTTTTTTGGAAGCTTGGCAACCCCTTTCAATGAAAGTGATTCTCGTCAGTCTCTGCTTGGGGCTACTTCAATAGGACACAAACCATAGCGATAGAACTTGGAACTACATTATTGTGCCAAGTTTCAAAGAGCTAGCACAAACCGTGTTTTATTTAGAGTTCCTACTACATGTATCCATATAGGAGAAAACAGAGTGAAACCTAAACATGAAAACGGTTACTGCAAAGGAACGGTTTGACCTAGAAGAACGAAATTTGGTGAGCCAAGTGGGACTGGTGTACTTTTCATTAAATGGAAGTATCATCAAGATTGGGTGAAAAAATGTTTGCTGAGATTTCCGGAAACTCGTAGTTTTTTGGAAGCTTGGCAACCCCTTTCAATGAAAGTGATTCTCGTCAGTCTCTGCTTGGGTCTACTTCAATAGGACACAAACCATAGCAATAGTACTTGGAACTACATTATTGTGCCAAGTTTCAAAGAGCAAGCACAAACCACGTTTGATTTAGAGTTCCAACTACATGTATCCATATAGGAGAATACAGAGTGAAACCTAAACATGAAAACGGTTTGTGCAAAGGAACGGTTTGACCTAGAAGAACGAAATTTGGTGAGCCAAGTGGGATTGGTGTACTGATCATTAAATGGATGTATCATCAAGATTGGGTGAAAAAATGTTTGCTGAGATTTCAGGAAACTCGTAGTTTTTTGGAAGCTTGGCAACCCCTTTCAATGAAAGTGATTCTCGTCAGTCTCTGCTTGGGGCTACTTCAATAGGACACAAACCATAGCGATAGAACTTGGAACTACATTATTGTGCCAAGTTTCAAAGAGCTAGCTCAAACCGTGTTTGATTTAGAGTTCCAACTACATGTATCCATATAGGAGAAAACAGAGTGAAACGTAAACATGAAAACGGTTACTGCAAAGGAACGGTTTGATCTAGAAGAACGAAATTTGGTGAGCCAAGTGGGATTGGTGTACTGATAATTACCTGCAAGTATCATCAAGATTGGGTGAAAAATGTTTGCTGTGATTTCAGGAAATTCGTAGTTTTTTGGAAGCTTGGCAACCCCTTTCAATGAAAGTGATTCTCGTCAGTCTCTGCTTGGGGCTACTTCAATAGGACACAAACCATAGCGATAGAACTTGGAACTACATTATTGTGCCAAGTTTCAAGGAGCTAGCACAAACCGTGTTTTATTTAGAGTTCCAACTAAATGTATCCATATTGGAGAAAACACAGTGAAACCTAAACATGAAAACGGTTACTGCAAGGGAACGGTTTGACCTAGAAGAACGAAATTTGGTGAGCCAAGTGGGATTGGTGTACTTTTCATTAAATGGAAGGATCATCAAGATTGGGTGAAAAAATGTTTGCTGAGATTTCAGGAAACTCGTAGTATTTGGAAGCTTGGCAACCCCTTTCAATGAAAGTGATTCTCGTCAGTCTCTGCTTGGGGCTACTTCAATAGGACACAAACCATAGCGATAGAACTTGGAACTACATTATTGTGCCAAGTTTCAAAGAGCTAGCACAAACCACGTTTGATTTAGAGTTCCAACTACATGTATCCATATAGGAGAAAACAGAGTGAAACCTAAACATGAAAACGGTTAGTGCAAAGGAACGGTTTGACCTAGAAGAACGAAATTTGGTGAGCCAAGTTGGATTGGTGTACTGATCATTAAATGGAAGTATCATCAAGATTGGTTGAAAAAATGTTTGCTGAGATTTCAGGAAACTCACAGTTTTTTGGAAGCTTGGCAACCCCTTTCAATGAAAGTGATTCTCGTCAGTCTCTGCTTGGGGCTACTTCAATAGGACACAAACCATAGCGATAGAACTTGGAACTACATTATTGTGCCAAGTTTCAAACAGCTAGCACAATCCGTGTTTTATTTAGAGTTCCAACTACATGTATCCATATAAGAGAAAACAGACTGAAACTAAACATGAAACGGTTACTGCAAAGGAACGGTTTGACCTAGAAGAACGAAATTTGGTGAGCCAAGTGGGATTGGTGTACTGATAATTACCTACAAGTATCATCAAGATTGGGTGAAAAATGTTTGCTGTGATTTCAGGAAATTCGTAGTTTTTTGGAAGCTTGGCAACCCCTTTCAATGAAAGTGATTCTCGTTAGTCTCTACTTGGGGATACTTCAATAGGACACAAACCATAGCGATAGAACTTGGAACTACATTATTGTGCCAAGTTTCAAGGAGCTAGCACAAACCGTGTTTGATTTAGAGTTCCAACTACATGTATCCATATTGGAGAAAACACAGTGAAACCTAAACATGATAACGGTTACTGCAAAGGAACGGTTTGACCTAGAAGAACGAAATTTGGTGAGCCAAGTGGGATTGGTGTACTGATCATTACCTGCAAGTATCATCAAGATTAGGTGAAAAATGTTTGCTGAGATTTCAGGAAACTCGTAGTTTTTTGGAAGCTTGGCAACCCCTTTCAATGAAAGTGATTCTCGTCAGTCTCTGCTTGGGGCTACTTCAATAGGACACAAACCATAGCGATAGAACTTGGAACTACATTATTGTGCCAAGTTTCAAACAGCTAGCACAAACCGTGTTTGATTTAGAGTTCCAACTACATGTATCCATATAGGAGAAACAGAGTGAAACCTAAACATGAAAACGGTTACTGCAAAGGAACGGTTTGACCTAGAAGAACGAAATTTGGTGAGCCAAGTGGGATTGGTGTACTGATCATTACCTGCAAGTATCATCCAGATTGGGTGAAAAAATGTTTGCTGAGATTTCAGGAAACTCGTAGTTTTTTGGAAGCTTGGCAACCCCTTTCAATGAAATTGATTCTCGTCAGTCTCTGCTTGGGGCTACTTCAATAGGACACAAAACATAGCGATAGAACTTGGAACTACATTATTGTGCCAATTTTCAAAGAGCTAGCACAAACCGTGTTTGATTTAGAGTTCCTATTACATGTATCCATATAGGAGAAAACAGAGTGAAAACTAAACATGAAAACGGTTAGTGCAAAGGAACGGTTTGACCTAGAAGAACGAAATTTGGTGAGCCAAGTGGGATTGGTGTACTTTTCATTAAATGGAAGTATCATCAAGATTGGGTGAAAAAATGTTTGCTGAGATTTCAGGAAACTCGTAGTTTTTTGGAAGCTTGGCAACCCCTTACAATGAAAGTGATTCTCGTCAGTCTCTTGCTTGGGCTACTTCAATAGGACACAAACCATAGCGATAGAACTTGGAACTACATTATTGTGCCAAGTTTCAAAGAGCTAGCACAAACCACGTTTGATTTAGAGTTCCAACTACATGTATCCATATAGGAGAAAACAGAGTGAAACCTAAACATGAAAACGGTTAGTGCAAAGGAACGGTTGGACCTAGAATAACGAAATTTGGTGAGCCAAGTGGGATTGGTGTACTGATCATTAAATGGAAGTATCATCAAGATTGGGTGAAAAAATGTTTGCTGAGATTTCAGGAAACTCGTAGTTTTTTGGAAGCTTGGCAACCCCTTTCAATGAAAGTGATTCTCGTCAGTCTCTGCTTGGGGCTACTTCAATAGGACACAAACAATAGCGATAGAACTTGGAACTACATTATTGTGCCAAGTTTCAAAGAGCTAGCTCAAACCGTGTTTGATTTAGAGTTCCAAATACATGTATCCATATAGGAGAAAACAGAGTGAAACCTAAACATGAAAACGGTTACTGCAAAGGAACGGTTTGACCTAGAAGAACGAAATTTGGTGAGCCAAGTGGGATTGGTGTACTGAGAATTACCTGCAAGTATCATCAAGATTGGGTGAAAAATGTTTGCTGTGATTTCAGGAAATTCGTAGTTTTTTGGAAGCTTGGCAAGCCCTTTCAATGAAAGTGATTCTCGTCAGTCTCTGCTTGGGGCTACTTCAATAGGACACAAACCATAGCGATAGAACTTGGAACTACATTATTGTGCCAAGTTTCAAGGAGCTAGCACAAACCGTGTTTGATTTAGAGTTCCAACTACATGTATCCATATAGGAGAAAAGAGAGTGAAACCTAAACATGAAAACGGTTCCTGCAAAGGACCGGTTTGACCTAGAAGAACGAAATTTGGTGAGCCAAGTGGGATTGGTGTACTGATCATTACCTGCAAGTATCATCAAGATTAGGTGAAAAAATGTTTGCTGAGATTTCAGGAAACTCGTAGTTTTTTGGAAGCTTGGCAACCCCTTTCAATGAAAGTGATTCTCGTCAGTCTCTGCTTGGGGCTACTTCAATAGGACACAAACCATAGCGATAGAACTTGGAACTACATTATTGTGCCAAGTTTCAAAGAGGTAGCACAAACCGTGTTTTATTTAGATTTCCTACTACATGTATCCATATAGGAGAAAACAGAGTGAAACCTAAACATGAAAACGGTTACTGCAAAGGAACGGTTTGACCTAGAAGAACGAAATTTGGTGAGCCAAGTGGGACTGGTGTACTTTTCATTAAATGGAAGGATCATCAAGATTGGGTGAAAAAATGTTTGCTGAGATTTCAGGAAACTCGTAGTATTTGGAAGCTTGGCAACCCCTTTCAATGAAAGTGATTCTCGTCAGTCTCTGCTTGGGGCTACTTCAATAGGACACAAACCATAGCGATAGAACTTGGAACTACATTATTGTGCCAAGTTTCAAAGAGCTAGCACAAACCACGTTTGATTTAGAGTTCCAACTACATGTATCCATATAGGAGAAAACAGAGTGAAACCTAAACATGAAAACGGTTAGTGCAAAGGAACGGTTTGACCTAGAAGAACGAAATTTGGTGAGCCAAGTTGGATTGGTGTACAGATCATTAAATGGAAGTATCATCAAGATTGGGTGAAAAAATGTTTGCTGAGATTTCAGGAAACTCACAGTTTTTTGGAAGCTTGGCAACCCCTTTCAATGAAAGTGATTCTCGTCAGTCTCTGCTTGGGGCTACTTCAATAGGACACAAACCATAGTGATAGAACTTGGAACTACATTATTGTGCCAAGTTTCAAACAGCTAGCACAATCCGTGTTTTATTTAGAGTTCCAACTACATGTATCCATATAAGAGAAAACAGACTGAAACCTAAACATGAAAACGGTTACTGCAAAGGAACGGTTTGACCTAGAAGAACGAAATTTGGTGAGCCAAGTGGGATTGGTGTACTGATAATTACCTGCAAGTATCATCAAGATTGGGTGAAAAATGTTTGCTGTGATTTCAGGAAATTCGTTTTTTTTTTTGGATGCTTGGCAACCCCTTTCAATTAAAGTGATTCTCGTTAGTCTCTGCTTGGGGCTACTTCAATAGGACACAAACCATAGCGATAGAACTTGGAACTACATTATTGTGCCAAGTTTCAAGGAGCTAGCACAAACCGTGTTTGATTTAGAGTTCCAACTACATGTATCCATATTGGAGAAAACACAGTGAAACCTAAACATGAAAACGGTTACTGCAAAGGAACGGTTTGACCTAGAAGAACGAAATTTGGTGAGCCAAGTTTGATTGGTGTACTGATCATTACCTGCAAGTATCATCAAGATTAGGTGAAAAAATGTTTGCTGAGATTTCAGGAAACTCGTAGTTTTTTGGAAGCTTGGCAACCCCTTTCAATGAAAGTGATTCTCGTCAGTCTCTGCTTGGGGCTACTTCAATAGGACACAAACCATAGCGATAGAACTTGGAACTACATTATTGTGCCAAGTTTCAAACAGCTAGCAGAAACCGTGTTTGATTTAGAGTTCCAACTACATGTATCCATATAGGAGAAAACAGAGTGAAACCTAAACATGAAAACGGTTACTGCAAAGGAACGGTTAGACCTAGAAGAACGAAATTTGGTGAGCCAAGTGGGATTGGTGTACTGATCATTACCTGCAAGTATCATCCAGATTGGGTGAAAAAATGTTTGCTGAGATTTCAGGAAACTCGTAGTTTTTTGGAAGCTTGGCAACCCCTTTCAATGAAATTGATTCTCGTCAGTCTCTGCTTGGGGCTACTTCAATAGGACACAAAACATAGCGATAGAACTTGGAACTACATTATTGTGCCAATTTTCAAAGAGCTAGCACAAACCGTGTTTGATTTAGAGTTCCTATTACATGTATCCATATAGGAGAAAACAGAGTGAAAACTAAACATGAAAACGGTTAGTGCAAAGGAACGGTTTGACCTAGAAGAACGAAATTTGGTGAGCCAAGTGGGATTGGTGTACTTTTCATTAATGGAAGTATCATCAAGATTGGGTGAAAAAATGTTTGCTGAGATTTCAGGAAACTCGTAGTTTTTTGGAAGCTTGGCAACCCCTTACAATGAAAGTGATTCTCGTCAGTCTCTGCTTGGGGCTACTTCAATAGGACACAAACCATAGCGATAGAACTTGGAAATACATTATTGTGCCAAGTTTCAAAGAGCTAGCACAAACCACGTTTGATTTAGAGTTCCAACTACATGTATCCATATAGGAGAAAACAGAGTGAAACCTAAACATGAAAACGGTTAGTGCAAAGGAACGGTTTGACCTAGAAGAACGAAATTTGGTGAACCTAGTTGGATTGGTGTACTGATCTTTAAATGGAAGTGTCATCAATATTGGGTGAAAAAATGTTTGCTGAGATTTCAGGAAACTCGTAGTTTTTTGGAAGCTTGGCAACCCCTTTCAATGAAAGTGATTCTCGTCAGTCTCTGCTTGGGGCTACTTCAATAGGACACAAACCATAGCGATAGTACTTGGAACTACATTATGGTGCCAAGTTTCAAAGAGCAAGCACAAACCACGTTTGATTTAGAGTTCCAACTACATGTATCCATATAGGAGAAAACAGAGTGAAACCTAAACATGAAAACGGTTAGTGCAAAGGAACGGTTGGACCTAGAATAACGAAATTTGGTGAGCCAAGTGGGATTGGTGTACTGATCATTAAATGGAAGTATCATCAAGATTGGGTGAAAAAATGTTTGCTGAGATTTCAGGAAACTCGTAGTTTTTTGGAAGCTTGGCAACCCCTTTCAATGAAAGTGATTCTCGTCAGTCTCTGCTTGGGGCTACTTCAATAGGACACAAACAATAGCGATAGAACTTGGAACTACATTATTGTGCCAAGTTTCAAAGAGCTAGCTGAAACCGTGTTTGATTTAGAGTTCCAAATACATGTATCCATATAGGAGAAAACAGAGTGAAACCTAAACATGAAAACGGTTACTGCAAAGGAACGGTTTGACCTAGAAGAACGAAATTTGGTGAGCCAAGTTTGATTGGTGTACTGATAATTACCTGCAAGTATCATCAAGATTGGGTGAAAAATGTTTGCTGTGATTTCAGGAAATTCGTAGTTTTTTGGAAGCTTGGCAACCCCTTTCAATGAAAGTGATTCTCGTCAGTCTCTGCTTGGGGCTACTTCAATAGGACACAAACCATAGCGATAGAACTTGGAACTACATTATTGTGCCAAGTTTCAAGGAGCTAGCACAAACCGTGTTTGATTTAGAGTTCCAACTACATGTATCCATATTGGAGAAAACACAGTGAAACCTAAACATGAAAACGGTTCCTGCAAAGGACCGGTTTGACCTAGAAGAACGAAATTTGGTGAGCCAAGTGGGATTGGTGTACTGATCATTACCTGCAAGTATCATCTAGATTGGGTGAAAAAATGTTTGCTGAGATTTCAGGAAACTCGTAGTTTTTTGGAAGCTTGGCAACCCCTTTCAATGAAAGTGATTCTCGTCAGTCTCTGCTTGGGGCTACTTCAATAGGACACAAACCATAGCGATAGAACTTGGAACTACATTATTGTGCCAAGTTTCAAAGAGCTAGCACAAACCGTGTTTTATTTTAGTTCCAACTACATGTATCCATGTAGGAGAAAACAGAGTGAAACCTAAACATGAAAACGGTTACTGCAAAGGAACGGGTTAAACTAGAAGAACGAAATTTGGTGAGCCAAGTGGGATTGGTGTACTGATCATTAAATGGAAGTATCATCAAGATTGGGTGAAAAAATGTTTGCTGAGATTTCAGGAAACTCGCAGTTTTTTTGAAGCTTGGCAACCCCTTTCAATGAAAGTGATTCTCGTCAGTCTCTGCTTGGGGCTACTTCAATAGGACACAAACCATAGCGATAGAACTTGGAACTACATTATTGTGCCAATTTTCAAAGAGCTATCACAAAACCGTGTTTGATTTAGAGTTCCATCTACATGTATCCATATAGGAGAAAACAGAGTGAAACCTAAACATGAAAACGGTTACTGCAAAGGAACGGTTTGACCTAGAAGAACGAAATTTGGTTAGCCAAGTGGGATTGGTGTACTGAAAATTACCTGCAAGTATCATCAAGAATGGGTGAAAAAATGTTTGCTGGGATTTCAGGAAACTCGTAGTTTTTTGGAAGCTTGGCAACCCCTTTCAATGAAAGTGATTCTCGTCAGTCTCTGCTTGGGGCTACTTCAATAGGACCCAAGCCATAGCGATAGAACTTGGAACTATATTGTTGTGAAAAGTTTCAAAGCGCTAGCACAAACCGTGTTTGATTTAGAGTTCCAACTACATGTATCCATATAGGAGAAAACAGAGTGAAACCTAAACATGAAAACGGTTAGTGCAAAGGAACGGTTGGACCTAGAATAACGAAATTTGGTGAGCCAAGTGGGATTGGTGTACTGATCATTAAATGGAAGTATCATCAAGATTTGGGTGAAAAAATGTTTGCTGAGATTTCAGGAAACTCGTAGTTTTTTGGAAGCTTGGCAACCCCTTTCAATGAAAGTGATTCTCGTCAGTCTCTGCTTGGGGCTACTTCAATAGGACACAAACAATAGCGATAGAACTTGGAACTAACATTATTGTGCCAAGTTTCAAAGAGCTAGCTGAAACCGTGTTTGATTTAGAGTTCCAAATACATGTATCCATATAGGAGAAAACAGAGTGAAACCTAAACATGAAAACGGTTACTGCAAAGGAACGGTTTGACCTAGAAGAACGAAATTTGGTGAGCCAAGTTTGATTGGTGTACTGATAATTACCTGCAAGTATCATCAAGATTGGGTGAAAAATGTTTGCTGTGATTTCAGGGAAATTCGTAGTTTTTTGGAAGCTTGGCAACCCCTTTCAATGAAAAGTGATTCTCGTCAGTCTCTGCTTGGGGCTACTTCAATAGGACACAAACCATAGCGATAGAACTTGGAACTACATTATTGTGCCAAGTTTCAAGGAGCTAGCACAAACCGTGTTTGATTTAGAGTTCCAACTACATGTATCCATATTGGAGAAAACAGAGTGAAACCTAAACATGAAAACGGTTCCTGCAAAGGACCGGTTTGACCTAGAAGAACGAAATTTGGTGAGCCAAGTGGGATTGGTGTACTGATAATTACCTGCAAGTATCATCAAGATTGGGTGAAAAATGTTTGCTGTGATTTCAGGAAATTCGTTTTTTTTTTTTGGATGCTTGGCAACCCCTTTCAATTAAAGTGATTCTCGTTAGTCTCTGCTTGGGGCTACTTCAATAGGACACAAACCATAGCGATAGAAACTTGGAACTACATTATTGTGCCAAGTTTCAGGAGCTAGCACAAACCGTGTTTGATTTAGAGTTCCAACTACATGTATCCATATTGGAGAAAACACAGTGAAACCTAAACATGAAAACGGTTACTGCAAAGGAACGGTTTGACCTAGAAGAACGAAATTTGGTGAGCCAAGTTTGATTGGTGTACTGATCATTACCTGCAAGTATCATCAAGATTAGGTGAAAAAATGTTTGCTGAGATTTCAGGAAACTCGTAGTTTTTTTGGAAGCTTGGCAACCCCTTTCAATGAAAGTGATTCTCGTCAGTCTCTGCTTGGGGCTACTTCAATAGGACACAAACCATAGCGATAGAACTTGGAACTACATTATTTGTGCCAAGTTTCAAACAGCTAGCACAAACCGTGTTTGATTTAGAGTTCCAACTACATGTATCCATATAGGAGAAAACAGAGTGAAACCTAAACATGAAAACGGTTACTGCAAAGGAACGGTTAGACCTAGAAGAACGAAATTTGGTGAGCCAAGTGGGATTGGTGTACTGATCATTACCTGCAAGTATCATCCAGATTGGGTGAAAAAATGTTTGCTGAGATTTCAGGAAACTCGTAGTTTTTGGAAGCTTGGCAACCCCTTTCAATGAAATTGATTCTCGTCAGTCTCTGCTTGGGGCTACTTCAATAGGACACAAAACATAGCGATAGAACTTGGAACTACATTATTGTGCCAATTTTCAAAGAGCTAGCACAAACCGTGTTTGATTTAGAGTTCCTATTACATGTATCCATATAGGAGAAAACAGAGTGAAAACTAAACATGAAAACGGTTAGTGCAAAGGAACACCTAGAAGAACGAAATTTGGTGAGCCAAGTGGGATTGGTGTACTTTTCATTAATGGAAGTATCATCAAGATTGGGTGAAAAAATGTTTGCTGAGATTTCAGGAAACTCGTAGTTTTTTGGAAGCTTGGCAACCCCTTACAATGAAAGTGATTCTCGTCAGTCTCTGCTTGGGGCTACTTCAATAGGACACAAACCATAGCGATAGAACTTGGAACTACATTATTGTGCCAAGTTTCAAAGAGCTAGCACAAACCACGTTTGATTTAGAGTTCCAACTACATGTATCCATATAGGAGAAAACAGAGTGAAACCTAAACATGAAAACGGTTAGTGCAAAGGAACGGTTTGACCTAGAAGAACGAAATTTGGTGAACCTAGTTGGATTGGTGTACTGATCTTTAAATGGAAGTGTCATCAATATTGGGTGAAAAAATGTTTGCTGAGATTTCAGGAAACTCGTAGTTTTTTGGAAGCTTGGCAACCCCTTTCAATGAAAGTGATTCTCGTCAGTCTCTGCTTGGGGCTACTTCAATAGGACACAAACCATAGCGATAGTACTTGGAACTACATTATGGTGCCAAGTTTCAAAGAGCAAGCACAAACCACGTTTGATTTAGAGTTCCAACTACATGTATCCATATAGGAGAAAACAGAGTGAAACCTAAACATGAAAACGGTTAGTGCAAAGGAACGGTTGGACCTAGAATAACGAAATTTGGTGAGCCAAGTGGGATTGGTGTACTGATCATTAAATGGAAGTATCATCAAGATTGGGTGAAAAAATGTTTGCTGAGATTTCAGGAAACTCGTAGTTTTTTGGAAGCTTGGCAACCCCTTTCAATGAAAGTGATTCTCGTCAGTCTCTGCTTGGGGCTACTTCAATAGGACACAAACAATAGCGATAGAACTTGGAACTACATTATTGTGCCAAGTTTCAAAGAGCTAGCTGAAACCGTGTTTGATTTAGAGTTCCAAATACATGTATCCATATAGGAGAAAACAGAGTGAAACCTAAACATGAAAACGGTTACTGCAAAGGAACGGTTTGACCTAGAAGAACGAAATTTGGTGAGCCAAGTTTGATTGGTGTACTGATAATTACCTGCAAGTATCATCAAGATTGGGTGAAAAATGTTTGCTGTGATTTCAGGAAATTCGTAGTTTTTTGGAAGCTTGGCAACCCCTTTCAATGAAAGTGATTCTCGTCAGTCTCTGCTTGGGGCTACTTCAATAGGACACAAACCATAGCGATAGAACTTGGAACTACATTATTGTGCCAAGTTTCAAGGAGCTAGCACAAACCGTGTTTGATTTAGAGTTCCAACTACATGTATCCATATTGGAGAAAACACAGTGAAACTAAACATGAAAACGGTTCCTGCAAAGGACCGGTTTTGACCTAGAAGAACGAAATTTGGTGAGCCAAGTGGGATTGATGTACTGATCATTACCTGCAAGTATCATCAAGATTGGGTGAAAAAATGTTTGCTGAGATTTCAGGAAACTCGTAGTTTTTTGGAAGCTTGGCAACCCCTTTCAATGAAAGTGATTCTCGTCAGTCTCTGCTTGGGGCTACTTCAATAGGACACAAACCATAGCGATAGAACTTGGAACTACATTATTGTGCCAAGTTTCAAAGAGCTAGCACAAACCGTGTTTTATTTTAGTTCCAACTACATGTATCCATGTAGGAGAAAACAGAGTGAAACCTAAACATGAAAACGGTTACTGCAAAGGAACGGTTTAACCTAGAAGAACGAAATTTGGTGAGCCAAGTGGGATTGGTGTACTGATCATTAAATGGAAGTATCATCAAGATTGGGTGAAAAAATGTTTGCTGAGATTTCAGGAAACTCGCAGTTTTTTGAAGCTTGGCAACCCCTTTCAATGAAAGTGATTCTCGTCAGTCTCTGCTTGGGGCTACTTCAATAGGACACAAACCATAGCGATAGAACTTGGAACTACATTATTGTGCCAATTTTCAAAGAGCTATCACAAACCGTGTTTGATTTAGAGTTCCATCTACATGTATCCATATAGGAGAAAACAGAGTGAAACCTAAACATGAAAACGGTTACTGCAAAGGAACGGTTTGACCTAGAAGAACGAAATTTGGTTAGCCAAGTGGGATTGGTGTACTGAAAATTACCTGCAAGTATCATCAAGAATGGGTGAAAAAATGTTTGCTGGGATTTCAGGAAACTCGTAGTTTTTTGGAAGCTTGGCAACCCCTTTCAATGAAAGTGATTCTCGTCAGTCTCTGCTTGGGGCTACTTCAATAGGACCCAAGCCATAGCGATAGAACTTGGAACTATATTGTTGTGAAAAGTTTCAAAGCGCTAGCACAAACCGTGTTTGATTTAGAGTTCCAACTACATGTATCCATATAGGAGAAAACAGAGTGAAACCTAAACATGAAAACGGTTAGTGCAAAGGAACGGTTGGACCTAGAATAACGAAATTTGGTGAGCCAAGTGGGATTGGTGTACTGATCATTAAATGGAAGTATCATCAAGATTGGGTGAAAAAATGTTTGCTGAGATTTCAGGAAACTCGTAGTTTTTTGGAAGCTTGGCAACCCCTTTCAATGAAAGTGATTCTCGTCAGTCTCTGCTTGGGGCTACTTCAATAGGACACAAACAATAGCGATAGAACTTGGAACTACATTATTGTGCCAAGTTTCAAAGAGCTAGCTGAAACCGTGTTTGATTTAGAGTTCCAAATACATGTATCCATATAGGAGAAAACAGAGTGAAACCTAAACATGAAAACGGTTACTGCAAAGGAACGGTTTGACCTAGAAGAACGAAATTTGGTGAGCCAAGTTTGATTGGTGTACTGATAATTACCTGCAAGTATCATCAAGATTGGGTGAAAAATGTTTGCTGTGATTTCAGGAAATTCGTAGTTTTTTGGAAGCTTGGCAACCCCTTTCAATGAAAGTGATTCTCGTCAGTCTCTGCTTGGGGCTACTTCAATAGGACACAAACCATAGCGATAGAACTTGGAACTACATTATTGTGCCAAGTTTCAAGGAGCTAGCACAAACCGTGTTTGATTTAGAGTTCCAACTACATGTATCCATATTGGAGAAAACACAGTGAAACCTAAACATGAAAACGGTTCCTGCAAAGGACCGGTTTGACCTAGAAGAACGAAATTTGGTGAGCCAAGTGGGATTGGTGTACTGATCATTACCTGCAAGTATCATCAAGATTGGGTGAAAAAATGTTTGCTGAGATTTCAGGAAACTCGTAGTTTTTTGGAAGCTTGGCAACCCCTTTCAATGAAAGTGATTCTCGTCAGTCTCTGCTTGGGGCTACTTCAATAGGACACAAACCATAGCGATAGAACTTGGAACTACATTATTGTGCCAAGTTTCAAAGAGCTAGCACAAACCGTGTTTTATTTTAGTTCCAACTACATGTATCCATGTAGGAGAAAACAGAGTGAAACCTAAACATGAAAACGGTTACTGCAAAGGAACGGTTTAACCTAGAAGAACGAAATTTGGTGAGCCAAGTGGGATTGGTGTACTGATCATTAAATGGAAGTATCATCAAGATTGGGTGAAAAAATGTTTGCTGAGATTTCAGGAAACTCGCAGTTTTTTTGAAGCTTGGCAACCCCTTTCAATGAAAGTGATTCTCGTCAGTCTTGCTTGGGGCTACTTCAATAGGACACAAACCATAGCGATAGAACTTGGAACTACATTATTGTGCCAATTTTCAAAGAGCTATCACAAACCGTGTTTGATTTAGAGTTCCATCTACATGTATCCATATAGGAGAAAACAGAGTGAAACCTAAACATGAAAACGGTTACTGCAAAGGAACGGTTTGACCTAGAAGAACGAAATTTGGTTAGCCAAGTGGGATTGGTGTACTGAAAATTACCTGCAAGTATCATCAAGAATGGGTGAAAAAATGTTTGCTGGGATTTCAGGAAACTCGTAGTTTTTTGGAAGCTTGGCAACCCCTTTCAATGAAAGTGATTCTCGTCAGTCTCTGCTTGGGGCTACTTCAATAGGACCCAAGCCATAGCGATAGAACTTGGAACTATATTGTTGTGAAAAGTTTCAAAGCGCTAGCACAAACCGTGTTTGATTTAGAGTTCCATCTACATGTATCCATATAGGAGAAAACACAGTGAAACCTAAACATGAAAAGGGTTACTGCAAAGGAACGGTTTAACCTAGAAGAACGAAATTTGGTGAGCCAAGTGGGATTGGTGTACTGATCATTAAATGGAAGTATCATCAAGATTGGGTGAAAAAATGTTTGCTGAGATTTCAGGAAACTCGTAGTTTTTTGGAAGCTTGGCAACCCCTTTCAATGAAAGTGATTCTCGTCAGCCTCTGCTTGGGGCTACGTCAATAGGACACAAACCATAGCGATAGAACTTGGAACTACATTATTGTGCCAAGTTTCAAACAGCTAGCACAATCCGTGTTTTATTTAGAGTTCCAACTACATGTATCCATATAGGAGAAAACAGACTGAAACCTAAACATGAAAACGGTTACTGCAAAGGAACGGTTTGACCTAGAAGAACGAAATTTGGTGAGCCAAGTGGGATTGGTGTACTGATAATTACCTGCAAGTATCATCAAGATTTTGTGAAAAAATGTTTGCTGTGATTTCAGGAAATTCGTAGTTTTTTGGAAGCTTGGCAACCCCTTTCAATGAAAGTGATTCTCGTTAGTCTCTGCTTGGGGCTACTTCAATAGGACACAAACCATAGCGATAGAACTTGGAACTACCTTATTGTGCCAAGTTTCAAGGAGCTAGCACAAACCGTGTTTGATTTAGAGTTCCAACTACATGTATCCATATTGGAGAAAACACAGTGAAACCTAAACATGAAAACGGTTACTGCAAAGGAACGGTTTGACCTAGAAGAACGAAATTTGGTGAGCCAAGTGGGATTGGTGTACTGATCATTACCTGAAAGTATCATCAAGATTAGGTGAAAAAATGTTTGCTGAGATTTCAGGAAACTCGTAGTTTTTTGGAAGCTTGGCAACCCCTTTCAATGAAAGTGAATCTCGTCAGTCTCTGCTTGGGGCTACTTCAATAGGACACAAACCATAGCGATAGAACTTGGAACTACATTATTGTGCCAAGTTTCAAACAGCTAGCACAAACCGTGTTTGATTTAGAGTTCCAACTACATGTATCCATATAGGAGAAAACAGAGTGAAACCTAAACATGAAAACGGTTACTGCAAAGGAACGGTTTGACCTAGAAGAACCAAATTTGGTGAGCCAAGTGGGATTGGTGTACTGATCATTACCTGCAAGTATCATCCAGATTGGGTGAAAAAATGTTTGCTGAGATTTCAGGAAACTCGTAGTTTTTTGGAAGCTTGGCAACCCCTTTCAATGAAATTGATTCTCGTCAGTCTCTGCTTGGGGCTACTTCAATAGGACACAAAACATAGCGATAGAACTTGGAACTACATTATTGTGCCAATTTTCAAAGAGCTAGCACAAACCGTGTTTGATTTAGAGTTCCTATTACATGTATCCATATAGGAGAAAACAGAGTGAAAACTAAACATGAAACGGTTAGTGCAAAGGAACGGTTTGACCTAGAAGAACGAAATTTGGTGAGCCAAGTGGGATTGGTGTACTTTTCATTAAATGGAAGTATCATCAAGATTGGGTGAAAAAATGTTTGCTGAGATTTCAGGAAACTCGTAGTTTTTTGGAAGCTTGGCAACCCCTTACAATGAAAGTGATTCTCGTCAGTCTCTGCTTTGGGCTACTTCAATAGGACACAAACCATAGCGATAGAACTTGGAACTACATTATTGTGCCAAGTTTCAAAGAGCTAGCACAAACCACGTTTGATTTAGTGTTCCAACTACATGTATCCATATAGGAGAAAACAGAGTGAAACCTAAACATGAAAACGGTTAGTGCAAAGGAACGGTTTGACCTAGAAGAACGAAATTTGGTGAGCCTAGTTGGATTGGTGTACTGATCTTTAAATGGAAGTGTCATCAATATTGGGTGAAAAAATGTTTGCTGAGATTTCAGGAAACTCGTAGTTTTTTGGAAGCTTGACAACCCCTTTCAATGAAAGTGATTCTCGTCAGTCTCTGCTTGGGGCTACTTCAATAGGACACAAACCATAGCGATAGTACTTGGAACTACATTATTGTGCCAAGTTTCAAAGAGCAAGCAGAAACCACGTTTGATTTAGAGTTCCAACTACATGTATCCATATAGGAGAAAACAGAGTGAAACCTAAACATGAAAACGGTTCGTGCAAAGGAACGGTTTGACCTAGAAGAACGAAATTTGGTGAGCCAAGTGGGATTGGTGTACTGATCATTAAATGGAAGTATCATCAAGATTGGGTGAAAAAATGTTTGCTGAGATTTCAGGAAACTCGTAGTTTTTTGGAAGCTTGGCAACCCCTTTCAATGAAAGTGATTCTCGTCAGTCTCTGCTTGGGGCTACTTCAATAGGACACAAACCATAGCGATAGAACTTGGAACTACATTATTGTGCCAAGTTTCAAAGAGCTAGCTCAAACCGTGTTTGATTTAGAGTTCCAAATACATGTATCCATATAGGAGAAAACAGAGTGAAACCTAAACATGAAAACGGTTACTGCAAAGGAACGGTTTGACCTAGAAGAACGAAATTTGGTGAGCCAAGTGGGATTGGTGTACTGATAATTACCTGCAAGTATCATCAAGATTGGGTGAAAAATGTTTGCTGTGATTTCAGGAAATTCGTAGTTTTTGGAAGCTTGGCAACACCTTTCAATGAAAGTGATTCTCGTCAGTCTCTGCTTGGGGCTACTTCAATAGGACACAAACCATAGCGATAGAACTTGGAACTACATTATTGTGCCAAGTTTCAAGGAGCTAGCACAAACCGTGTTTGATTTAGAGTTCCAAATACATGTATCCATATTGGAGAAAACACAGTGAAACCTAAACATGAAAACGGTTCCTGCAAAGGACCGGTTTGACCTAGAAGAACGAAATTTGGTGAGCCAAGTGGGATTGGTGTACTGATCATTACCTGCAAGTATCATCAAGATTAGGTGAAAAAATGTTTGCTGAGATTTCAGGAAACTCGTAGTTTTTTGGAAGCTTGGCAACCCCTTTCAATGAAAGTGATTCTCGTCAGTCTCTGCTTGGGGCTACTTCAATAGGACACAAACCATAGCGATAGAACTTGGAACTACATTATTGTGCCAAGTTTCAAAGAGCTAGCACAAACCGTGTTTTATTTAGAGTTCCTACTACATGTATCCATATAGGAGAAAACAGAGTGAAACCTAAACATGAAAACGGTTACTGCAAAGGAACGGTTTGACCTAGAAGAACGAAATTTGGTGAGCCAAGTGGGACTGGTGTACTTTTCATTAAATGGAAGTATCATCAAGATTGGGTGAAAAAATGTTTGCTGAGATTTCCGGAAACTCGTAGTTTTTTGGAAGCTTGGCAACCCCTTTCAATGAAAGTGATTCTCGTCAGTCTCTGCTTGGGTCTACTTCAATAGGACACAAACCATAGCAATAGTACTTGGAACTACATTATTGTGCCAAGTTTCAAAGAGCAAGCACAAACCACGTTTGATTTAGAGTTCCAACTACATGTATCCATATAGGAGAATACAGAGTGAAACCTAAACATGAAAACGGTTTGTGCAAAGGAACGGTTTGACCTAGAAGAACGAAATTTGGTGAGCCAAGTGGGATTGGTGTACTGATCATTAAATGGAAGTATCATCAAGATTGGGTGAAAAAATGTTTGCTGAGATTTCAGGAAACTCGTAGTTTTTTGGAAGCTTGGCAACCCCTTTCAATGAAAGTGATTCTCGTCAGTCTCTGCTTGGGGCTACTTCAATAGGACACAAACCATAGCGATAGAACTTGGAACTACATTATTGTGCCAAGTTTCAAAGAGCTAGCTCAAACCGTGTTTGATTTAGAGTTCCAAATACATGTATCCATATAGGAGAAAACAGAGTGAAACGTAAACATGAAAACGGTTACTGCAAAGGAACGGTTTGATCTAGAAGAACGAAATTTGGTGAGCCAAGTGGGATTGGTGTACTGATAATTACCTGCAAGTATCATCAAGATTGGGTGAAAAATGTTTTGCTGTGATTTCAGGAAATTCGTAGTTTTTTGGAAGCTTGGCAACCCCTTTCAATGAAAGTGATTCTCGTCAGTCTCTGCTTGGGGCTACTTCAATAGGACACAAACCATAGCGATAGAACTTGGAACTACATTATTGTGCCAAGTTTCAAGGAGCTAGCACAAACCGTGTTTTATTTAGAGTTCCAACTAAATGTATCCATATTGGAGAAAACACAGTGAAACCTAAACATGAAAACGGTTACTGCAAAGGAACGGTTTGACCTAGAAGAACGAAATTTGGTGAGCCAAGTGGGATTGGTGTACTTTTCATTAAATGGAAGGATCATCAAGATTGGGTGAAAAAATGTTTGCTGAGATTTCAGGAAACTCGTAGTATTTGGAAGCTTGGCAACCCCTTTCAATGAAAGTGATTCTCGTCAGTCTCTGCTTGGGGCTACTTCAATAGGACACAAACCATAGCGATAGAACTTGGAACTACATTATTGTGCCAAGTTTCAAAGAGCTAGCACAAACCACGTTTGATTTAGAGTTCCAACTACATGTATCCATATAGGAGAAAACAGAGTGAAACCTAAACATGAAAACGGTTAGTGCAAAGGAACGGTTTGACCTAGAAGAACGAAATTTGGTGAGCCAAGTTGGATTGGTGTACTGATCATTAAATGGAAGTATCATCAAGATTGGGTGAAAAAATGTTTGCTGAGATTTCAGGAAACTCACAGTTTTTTGGGAAGCTTGGCAACCCCTTTCAATGAAAGTGATTCTCGTCAGTCTCTGCTTGGGGCTACTTCAATAGGACACAAACCATAGCGATAGAACTTGGAACTACATTATTGTGCCAAGTTTCAAGGAGCTAGCACAAACCGTGTTTGATTTAGAGTTCCAACTACATGTATCCATATTGGAGAAAACACAGTGAAACCTAAACATGAAAACGGTTAGTGCAAAGGAACGGTTTGACCTAGAAGAACGAAATTTGGTGAGCCAAGTGGGATTGGTGTACTTTTCATTAAATGGAAGTATCATCAAGATTGGGTGAAAAAATGTTTGCTGAGATTTCAGGAAACTCGTAGTTTTTTGGAAGCTTGGCAACCCCTTTCAATGAAAGTGATTCTCGTCAGTCTC
>NW_027552895.1:0-52794 GCF_045843805.1 Urocitellus parryii
AGAATCACTTTCATGAAAGGGGTTGCCAAGCTTCCAAAAAACTACGAGTTTCCTGAAATCTCAGCAAACATTTTTTCACCCAATCTTGATGATACTTGCAGGTAGTTATCAGTACATGAATCCCACTTGGCTCACCAAATTCGTTCTTCTAGGTTAAACCGTTCCTTTGCAGAAACCGTTTTCATGTTTAGGTTTCACTCTGTTTTCTCCTATATGGATACATGTTGTTGAATTCTAAATCAAACACGGTTTGTGCTAGCTCTTTGAAACTTGGCACAATAATGTAGTTCCAAGTTCTATCGCTATGGTTTGTGTCCTATTGAAGTAGCCCCAAGCAGAGACTGACGAGAATCACATTCATTGAAAGGGGTTGCCAAGCTTCCAAAAAACTGCGAGTTTCCTGAAATCTCAGCAAACATTTTTTCACCGAATCGTGATGATACTTCCATTTAATGATCAGTACACCAATCCCACTTGGCTCACCAAATTTCGTTCTTCTAGGTTAAACCGTTCCTTTGCAGAAACCGTTTTCATGTTTAGGTTTCACTCTGTTTTTCTCCTATATGGATACATGTTGTTGAAATTCTAAATCAAACACGGTTTGTGCTAGCTCTTTGAAACTTGGCACAATAATGTAGTTCCAAGTTCTATTGCTATGGTTTGTGTCCTATTGAAGTAGCCCCAAGCAGAGACTGACGAGAATCACTTTCCTTGAAAGGGGTTGCCAAGCTTCCAAAAAACTACGAGTTTCCTGAAAATCTCAGCAAACATTTTTTCACCCAATCTTGATGATCCTTGCAGGTAGTTATCAGTACACGAATCCCACTTGGCTAACCAAATTTCGTTCTTCTAGGTTAAACCGTTCCTTTTGCAGTAACCGGTTTCATGTTTAGGTTTCACTCTGTTTTCTCCTATATGGATACATGTAGTTGGAACTCTAAATCAAACACGTTTTGTGCTAGCTCCTTTGAATCTTAGCACAATAATGTAGTTCCAAGTTCTATCACTATGGTTTGTGTGCTATTGAAGTAGCCCCAAGCAGAGACTGACGAGAATCACTTTCATTGAAAGGGGTTGCCAAGCTTCCAAAAAACTGCGAGTTTCCTGAAATCTCAGCAAACATTTTTTCACCGAATCTTGATGATACTTCCATTTAATGATCCGTACACCAATCCCACTTGGCTCACCAAATTTTGTTCTTCTACGTTAAACCGTTCCTTTGCAGTAATCGTTTTCATGTTTAGGTTTCACTCTGTTTTCTCCTATATGGATACATGTAGTTGGAATTCTAAATCAAACACGGTTTGTGCTAGCTCTTTGAAACTTGGCACAATAATGTAGTTCCAAGTTCTATCGCTATGGTTTGTGTCCTATTGAAGTAGCCCCAAGCAGAGACTGACGAGAATCACATTCATTGAAAGGGGTTGCCAAGCTTCCAAAAAACTGCGAGTTTCCTGAAATCTCAGCAAACATTTTTTTCACCGAATCTTGATGATACTTCCATTTAATGATCAGTACACCAATCCCACTTGGCTCACCAAATTTCGTTCTTCTAGGTTAAACCGTTCCTTTGCAGTAACCGTTTTCATGTTTAGGTTTCACTCTGTTTTCTCCTATATGGATACATGTTGTTGGAATTCTAAATCAAACACGGTTTGTGCTAGCTCTTTGAAACTTGGCACAATAATGTAGTTCCAAGTTCTATCGCAATGGTTCGTGTGCTATTGAAGTAGCCCCAAGCAGAGACTGACAAGAATCACTTTCATTGAAAGGGGTTGCCAAGCTTCCAAAAACCACGAGTTTCCTGAAATGTCAGCAAACATTTTTTTCACCCAATCTTGATGATACTTTCAGGTAGTTATCAGTACACGAATCCCACTTGGCTCACCAAATTTCGTTCTTCTAGGTTAAACCGTTCCATTGCAGAAACCGTTTTCATGTTTAGGTTTCACTCTGTTTTCTCCTATATGGATACATGTAGTTGGAATTCTAAATCAAACACGGTTTGTGCTAGCTCTTTGAAACTTGGCACAGTAATGTAGTTCCAAGTTCTATCGCTATGGTTTGTGTCCTATTGAAGTAGCCCCAAGCAGAGACTGACGAGAATCACATTCATTGAAAGGGGTTGCCAAGCTTCCAAAAACTGCGAGTTTCCTGAAATCTCAGCAAACATTTTTTCACCGAATCCTGATGATACTTCCATTTAATGATCAGTACACATCCCACTTGGCTCACCAAATTTTGTTCTTCTAGGTTAAACCGTTCCTTTGCAGTAACCGTTTTCATGTTTAGGTTTCACTCTGTTTTCTCCTATATGGATACATGTAGTTGGAACTCTAAATCAAACACAGTTTGTGCTAGCTCTTTGAAACTTGGCACAATAATGTAGTTCCAAGTTCTATCGCTATGGTTTATGTGCTATTGAAGTAGCCCCAAGCAGAGACTGATGAGAATCCCTTTCATTGAAAGGGGTTGCCAAGCTTCCAAAAAACTACGAGTTTCCTGAAATCTCAGCAAACATTTTTTCACCGAATCTTGATGATACTTCCATTTAATGATCAGTACACGAATCCCACTTGGCTCACCAAATTTCGTTCTTCTAGGTTAAACCGTTTCTTTGCAGTAACCGTTTTCATGTTTAGGTTTCACTCTGTTTTCTCCTATATGGATACATGTAGTTGGAACTCTAAATCAAACACGGTTTGTTCTAGCTCTTGAAACTTGGCACAATAATGAAGTTCCAAGTTCTATCGCTATGGTTTATATGCTATTGAACTAGCCCCAGGAGAGAATGACCAGAATAACTTTCATTGAAAGGGGTTGCCAAGCTTCCAAAAAACTACGAGTTTCCTGAAATCTCAGCAAACATTTTTTCACCCAATCTTGATGATACTTGCAGGTAGTTATCAGTACATGAATCCCACTTGGCTCACCAAATTTCGTTCTTCTAGGTTAAACCGTTCCTTTGCAGAAACCGTTTTCATGTTTAGGTTTCACTCTGTTTTCTCCTATATGGATACATGTAGTTGGAACTCTAAATCAAACACGGTTTGTGCTAGCTCTTTGAAACTTGGCACAATAATGTAGTTCCAAGTTCTATCGCTATGGTTTATGTGCTATTGAAGTAGCCCCAAGCAGAGACTGACCAGAATCACTTTCATTGAAAGGGGTTGCCAAGCTTCCAAAAACTGCGAGTTTCCTGAAATTTCAGCAAATATTTTTCACCGAATCTTGATGATACTTCCATTTAATGATCCGTACACCAATCCCATTGGCTCACCAAATTTCGTTCTTCTAGGTTAAACCGTTCCTTTGCAGTAACCGTTTTCATGTTTAGGTTTCACTCTGTTTTCTCCTATATGGATACATGTAGTTGGAACTCTAAATCAAACACGGTTTGTGCTAGCTCTTTGAAACTTGGCACAATAATGTAGTTCCAAGTTCTATCGCTATGGTTTGTGTGCTATTGAAGTAGCCCCAAGCAGAGACTTACGAGAATCACTTTCATTGAAAGGGCTTGCCAAGCTTCCAAAAAACTACGAGTTTCCTGAAATGTCAGCAAACATGTTTTCACCCAATCTTGATGATACTTGCAGGTAGTTATCAGTACACGAATCCCACTTGGCTCACCAAATTTCGTTCTTCTAGGTTAAACCGTTCCTTTGCAGAAACCGTTTTCATGTTTAGGTTTCACTCTGTTTCTACTATATGGATACATGTAGTTGGAATTCTAAATCAAACACGGTTTGTGCTAGCTCTTTGAAACTTGGCACAATAATGTAGTTCCAAGTTCTATCGCGATGCTTTGTGTGCTATTGAAGTAGCCCCAAGCAGAGACTGACCAGAATCCCTTTCATTGAAAGGGGTTGCGAAGCTTCCAAAAAACTACGAGTTTCCTGAAATGTCAGCAAACATTTTTCACCCAATCTTGATGATACTTTGCAGGTAGTTATCAGTACACGAATCCCACTTGGCTCACTCGTTTCGTTCTTTTAGGTTAAACCGTTCCTTTGCAGAAACCGTTTTCAAGTTTAGGTTTCACTCTGTTTTCTCCTATATGGATACATGTAGTTGGAATTCTAAATCAAACACGGTTTGTGCTAGCTCTTTGAAACTTGGCACAATAATGTAGTTCCAAGTTCTCTCGCGATGGTTTGTGTGCTATTGAAGTAGCCCCAAGCAGAGACTGACCAGAATCACTTTCATTGAAAGGGGTTGCAAAGCTTCCAAAAAACTACGAGTTTCCTGAAATCTCAGCAAACATTTTTTCACCCAATCTTGATGATACTTGCAGGTAGTTATCAGTACATGAAACCCACTTGGCTCACCAAATTTCGTTCTTCTAGGTTAAACCGTTCCTTTGCAGAAACCGTTTTCATGTTTAGGTTTCACTCTGTTTTCTCCTATATGGATACATGTAGTTGGAATTCTAAATCAAACACGGTTTGTTCTAGCTCTTTGAAACTTGGCACAATAATGTAGTTCCAAGTTCTATCGCTATGGTTTGTGTCCTATTGAAGTAGCCCCAAGCAGAGACTGACGAGAATCACTTTCATTGAAAGGGGTTGCCAAGCTTCCAAAAAACTACGAGTTTCCTGAAATCTCAGCAAACATTTTTTCACCGAATCTTGATGATACTTCCATTTAATGATCAGTACACGAATCCCACTTGGCTCACCAAATTTCGTTCTTCTAGGTTAAACCGTTTCTTTGCAGTAACCGTTTTCATGTTTAGGTTTCACTCTGTTTTCTCCTATATGGATACATGTAGTTGGAACTCTAAATCAAACACGGTTTGTTCTAGCTCTTTGAAACTTGGCACAATAATGAAGTTCCAAGTTCTATCGCTATGGTTTATATGCTATTGAACTAGCCCCAGGAGAGAATGACCAGAATCACTTTCATTGAAAGGGGTTGCCAAGCTTCCAAAAAACTACGAGTTTCCTGAAATCTCAGCAAACCTTTTTTCACCCAATCTTGATGATACTTGCAGGTAGTTATCAGTACATGAATCCCACTTGGCTCACCAAATTTCGTTCTTCTAGGTTAAACCGTTCCTTTGCAGAAACCGTTTTCATGTTTAGGTTTCACTCTGTTTTCTCCTATATGGATACATGTTGTTGAAATTCTAAATCAAACACGGTTTGTGCTAGCTCTTTGAAACTTGGCACAATAATGTAGTTCCAAGTTCTATCGCTATGGTTTGTGTCCTATTGAAGTAGCCCCAAGCAGAGACTGACGAGAATCACATTCATTGAAAGGGGTTGCCAAGCTTCCAAAAAACTGCGAGTTTCCTGAAATCTCAGCAAACATTTTTTCACCGAATCGTGATGATACTTCCATTTAATGATCAGTACACCAATCCCACTTGGCTCACCAAATTTCGTTCTTCTAGGTTAAACCGTTCCTTTGCAGAAACCGTTTTCATGTTTAGGTTTCACTCTGTTTTCTCCTATATGGATACATGTTGTTGAAATTCTAAATCAAACACGGTTTGTGCTAGCTCTTTGAAACTTGGCACAATAATGTAGTTCCAAGTTCTATTGCTATGGTTTGTGTCCTATTGAAGTAGCCCCAAGCAGAGACTGACGAGAATCACTTTCCTTGAAAGGGGTTGCCAAGCTTCCAAAAAACTACGAGTTTCCTGAAATCTCAGCAAACATTTTTTCACCCAATCTTGATGATCCTTGCAGGTAGTTATCAGTACACGAATCCCACTTGGCTAACCAAATTTCGTTCTTCTAGGTTAAACCGTTCCTTTTGCAGTAACCGGTTTCATGTTTAGGTTTCACTCTGTTTTCTCCTATATGGATACATGTAGTTGGAACTCTAAATCAAACACGTTTTGTGCTAGCTCTTTGAATCTTAGCACAATAATGTAGTTCCAAGTTCTATCACTATGGTTTGTGTGCTATTGAAGTAGCCCCAAGCAGAGACTGACGAGAATCACTTTCATTGAAAGGGGTTGCCAAGCTTCCAAAAAACTGCGAGTTTCCTGAAATCTCAGCAAACATTTTTTCACCGAATCTTGATGATACTTCCATTTAATGATCCGTACACCAATCCCACTTGGCTCACCAAATTTTGTTCTTCTACGTTAAACCGTTCCTTTGCAGTAATCGTTTTCATGTTTAGGTTTCACTCTGTTTTCTCCTATATGGATACATGTAGTTGGAATTCTAAATCAAACACGGTTTGTGCTAGCTCTTTGAAACTTGGCACAATAATGTAGTTCCAAGTTCTATCGCTATGGTTTGTGTCCTATTGAAGTAGCCCCAAGCAGAGACTGACGAGAATCACATTCATTGAAAGGGGTTGCCAAGCTTCCAAAAAACTGCGAGTTTCCTGAAATCTCAGCAAACATTTTTTTCAACGAATCTTGATGATACTTCCATTTAATGATCAGTACACCAATCCCACTTGGCTCACCAAATTTCGTTCTTCTAGGTTAAACCGTTCCTTTGCAGTAACCGTTTTCTTGTTTAGGTTTCACTCTGTTTTCTCCTATATGGATACATGTTGTTGGAATTCTAAATCAAACACGGTTTGTGCTAGCTCTTTGAAACTTGGCACAATAATGTAGTTCCAAGTTCTATCGCAATGGTTCGTGTGCTATTGAAGTAGCCCCAAGCAGAGACTGACAAGAATCACTTTCATTGAAAGGGGTTGCCAAGCTTCCAAAAAACCACGAGTTTCCTGAAATGTCAGCAAACATTTTTTCACCCAATCTTGATGATACTTTCAGGTAGTTATCAGTACACGAATCCCACTTGGCTCACCAAATTTCGTTCTTCTAGGTTAAACCGTTCCATTGCAGAAACCGTTTTCATGTTTAGGTTTCACTCTGTTTTCTCCTATATGGATACATGTAGTTGGAATTCTAAATCAAACACGGTTTGTGCTAGCTCTTTGAAACTTGGCACAGTAATGTAGTTCCAAGTTCTATCGCTATGGTTTGTGTCCTATTGAAGTAGCCCCAAGCAGAGACTGACGAGAATCACATTCATTGAAAGGGGTTGCCAAGCTTCCAAAAAACTGCGAGTTTCCTGAAATCTCAGCAAACATTTTTTCACCGAATCGTGATGATACTTCCATTTAATGATCAGTACACCAATCCCACTTGGCTCACCAAATTTCGTTCTTCTAGGTTAAACCGTTCCTTTGCAGTAACCGTTTTCATGTTTAGGTTTCACTCTGTTTTCTCCTATATGGATACATGTAGTTGGAACTCTAAATCAAACACGGTTTGTGCTAGCTCTTTGAAACTTGGCACAATAATGTAGTTCCAAGTTCTATCGCTATGGTTTATGTGCTATTGAAGTAGCCCCAAGCAGAGACTGACCAGAATCCCTTTCATTGAAAGGGGTTGCCAAGCTTCCAAAAAACTACGAGTTTCCTGAAATCTCAGCAAACATTTTTTCACCGAATCTTGATGATACTTCCATTTAATGATCAGTACACGAATCCCACTTGGCTCACCAAATTTCGTTCTTCTAGGTTAAACCGTTTCTTTGCAGTAACCGTTTTCATGTTTAGGTTTCACTCTGTTTTCTCCTATATGGATACATGTAGTTGGAACTCTAAATCAAACACGGTTTGTTCTAGCTCTTTGAAACTTGGCACAATAATGAAGTTCCAAGTTCTATCGCTATGGTTTATATGCTATTGAACTAGCCCCAGGAGAGAATGACCAGAATCACTTTCATTGAAAGGGGTTGCCAAGCTTCCAAAAAACTACGAGTTTCCTGAAATCTCAGCAAACATTTTTTCACCCAATCTTGATGATACTTGCAGGTAGTTATCAGTACATGAATCCCACTTGGCTCACCAAATTTCGTTCTTCTAGGTTAAACCGTTCCTTTGCAGAAACCGTTTTCATGTTTAGGTTTCACTCTGTTTTCTCCTATATGGATACATGTTGTTGAAATTCTAAATCAAACACGGTTTGTGCTAGCTCTTTGAAACTTGGCACAATAATGTAGTTCCAAGTTCTATCGCTATGGTTTGTGTCCTATTGAAGTAGCCCCAAGCAGAGACTGACGAGAATCACATTCATTGAAAGGGGTTGCCAAGCTTCCAAAAAACTGCGAGTTTCCTGAAATCTCAGCAAACATTTTTTCACCGAATCGTGATGATACTTCCATTTAATGATCAGTACACCAATCCCACTTGGCTCACCAAATTTCGTTCTTCTAGGTTAAACCGTTCCTTTGCAGAAACCGTTTTCATGTTTAGGTTTCACTCTGTTTTCTCCTATATGGATACATGTTGTTGAAATTCTAAATCAAACACGGTTTGTGCTAGCTCTTTGAAACTTGGCACAATAATGTAGTTCCAAGTTCTATTGCTATGGTTTGTGTCCTATTGAAGTAGCCCCAAGCAGAGACTGACGAGAATCACTTTCCTTGAAAGGGGTTGCCAAGCTTCCAAAAAACTACGAGTTTCCTGAAATCTCAGCAAACATTTTTTCACCCAATCTTGATGATCCTTGCAGGTAGTTATCAGTACACGAATCCCACTTGGCTAACCAAATTTCGTTCTTCTAGGTTAAACCGTTCCTTTTGCAGTAACCGGTTTCATGTTTAGGTTTCACTCTGTTTTCTCCTATATGGATACATGTAGTTGGAACTCTAAATCAAACACGTTTTGTGCTAGCTCTTTGAATCTTAGCACAATAATGTAGTTCCAAGTTCTATCACTATGGTTTGTGTGCTATTGAAGTAGCCCCAAGCAGAGACTGACGAGAATCACTTTCATTGAAAGGGGTTGCCAAGCTTCCAAAAAACTGCGAGTTTCCTGAAATCTCAGCAAACATTTTTTCACCGAATCTTGATGATACTTCCATTTAATGATCCGTACACCAATCCCACTTGGCTCACCAAATTTTGTTCTTCTACGTTAAACCGTTCCTTTGCAGTAATCGTTTTCATGTTTAGGTTTCACTCTGTTTTCTCCTATATGGATACATGTAGTTGGAATTCTAAATCAAACACGGTTTGTGCTAGCTCTTTGAAACTTGGCACAATAATGTAGTTCCAAGTTCTATCGCTATGGTTTGTGTCCTATTGAAGTAGCCCCAAGCAGAGACTGACGAGAATCACATTCATTGAAAGGGGTTGGCAAGCTTCCAAAAAACTGCGAGTTTCCTGAAATCTCAGCAAACATTTTTTTCACCGAATCTTGATGATACTTCCATTTAATGATCAGTACACCAATCCCACTTGGCTCACCAAATTTCGTTCTTCTAGGTTAAACCGTTCCTTTGCAGTAACCGTTTTCATGTTTAGGTTTCACTCTGTTTTCTCCTATATGGATACATGTTGTTGGAATTCTAAATCAAACACGGTTTGTGCTAGCTCTTTGAAACTTGGCACAATAATGTAGTTCCAAGTTCTATCGCAATGGTTCGTGTGCTATTGAAGTAGCCCCAAGCAGAGACTGACAAGAATCACTTTCATTGAAAGGGGTTGCCAAGCTTCCAAAAAACCACGAGTTTCCTGAAATGTCAGCAAACATTTTTTCACCCAATCTTGATGATACTTTCAGGTAGTTATCAGTACACGAATCCCACTTGGCTCACCAAATTTCGTTCTTCTAGGTTAAACCGTTCCATTTCAGAAACCGTTTTCATGTTTAGGTTTCACTCTGTTTTCTCCTATATGGATACATGTAGTTGGAATTCTAAATCAAACACGGTTTGTGCTAGCTCTTTGAAACTTGGCACAGTAATGTAGTTCCAAGTTCTATCGCTATGGTTTGTGTCCTATTGAAGTAGCCCCAAGCAGAGACTGACGAGAATCACATTCATTGAAAGGGGTTGCCAAGCTTCCAAAAAACTGCGAGTTTCCTGAAATCTCAGCAAACATTTTTTCACCGAATCCTGATGATACTTCCATTTAATGATCAGTACACCAATCCCACTTGGCTCACCAAATTTTGTTCTTCTAGGTTAAACCGTTCCTTTGCAGTAACCGTTTTCATGTTTAGGTTTCACTCTGTTTTCTCCTATATGGATACATGTAGTTGGAACTCTAAATCAAACACAGTTTGTGCTAGCTCTTTGAAACGTGGCAAAATAATGTAGTTCCAAGTTCTATCGCTATGGTTTGTGTGCCATTGAAGTAGCCCCAAGTAGAGACTGACCAGAATCACTTTCATTGAAAGGGGTTGCCAAGCTTCCAAAAAACTACGAGTTTCCTGAAATGTCAGCAAACATTTTTTCACCCAATCTTGATGATACTTGCAGGTAGTTATCAGTACACGAATCCCACTTGGCTCACTCAATTTCGTTCTTTTAGGTTGAACCGTTCCTTTGCAGAAACGGTTTTCATGTTTAGGTTTCACTCTGTTTTCTCCTATATGGATACATGTAGTTGGAACTCTCAATCAAACAGGGTTTGTGCTAGCTCTTTGAAACTTGGCACAATAATGTAGTTCCAAGTACTATCGCTATGGTTTGTGTGCCATTGATGTAGCCCCAAGCAGAGACTGACGAGAATCACTTGCCTTGAAAGGGGTTGCCAAGCTTCCAAAAAACTACGAGTTTCCTGAAATCTCAGCAAACATTTTTTCACCCAATCTTGATGATCCTTGCAGGTAGTTATCAGTACACGAATCCCACTTGGCTCACCAAATTTCGTTCTTCTAGGTTAAACCGTTCCTTTGCAGTAACCGTTTTCATGTTTAGGTTTCTCTCTGTTTTCTCCTATATGGATACATGTAGTTGGAACTCTAAATCAAACACGGTTTGTGCTAGCTCTTTGAAACTTGGCCCAATAATGTAGTTCCAAGTTCTATCGCTATGGTTTGTGTGCTATTGAAGTAGCCCCAAGCAGAGACTGACCAGAATCACTTTCCTTGAAAGGGGTTGCCAAGCTTCCAAAAAACTGCGAGTTTCCTGAAATCTCAGCAAACATTTTTTCACCCAATCTTGATGATACTTCCATTTAATGATCAGTACACCAATCCCACTTGGCTCACCAAATTTCATTCTTCTAGGTTAAACTGTTCCTTTGCAGTATCCGTTTTCATGTTTAGGTTTCACTCTGTTTTCTCCTATATGGATACATGTAGTTGGAACTCTAAATCAAACACGGTTTGTGCTAGCTCTTTGAAACTTGGCACAATAATGTAGTTCCAAGTTCTATCATTATGGTTTGTGTGCTATTGAAGTAGCCCCAAGCAGAGACTGACCAGAATCACTTTCATTGAAAGGGGTTGCCAAGCTTCAAAAAAACTGCGAGTTTCCTGAAATCTCAGCAAATATTTTTTCACCCAATCTTGAAGATACTTGCAGGTAGTTATCAGTACACGAATCCCACTTGGCTCACTCAATTTTGTTCTTTTAGGTTGAACCGTTCCTTTGCATTAACAGTGTTCATGTTTAGGTTTCTCTCTGTTTTCTCCTATATGGATACATGTAGTTGGAACTCTAAATCAAACACGGTTTGTGCTAGCTCTTTGAAACTTGGCACAATAATGTAGTTCCAAGTTCTATCGCTATGGTTTGTGTGCTATTGAAGTAGCCCCAAGCAGAGAGTGACCAGAATCACTTTCCTTGAAAGGGGTTGCCATGCTTCCAAAAAACTGCGAGTTTCCTGAAATCTCAGCAAACATTTTTTCACCGAATCTTGATGATACTTCCATTTAATGATCAGTACACCAATCCCACTTGGCTCACCAAATTTCATTCTTCTAGGTTAAACCGTTCCTTTGCAGTATCCGTTTTCATGTTTAGGTTTCACTCTGTTTTCTCCTATATGGATACATGTAGTTGGAACTCTAAATCAAACACGGTTTGTGCTAGCTCTTTGAAACTTGGCACAATAATATAGTTCCAAGTTCTATCGCGATGGTTTGTGTGCTATTGAAGTATCCCTAAGCAGAGACTGACGAGAATCACTTTCATTGAAAGGGCTTGCCAAGCTTCCAAAAAACTACGAGTTTCCTGAAATGTCAGCAAACATTTTTTCACCCAATCTTGATGATACTTGCAGGTAGTTATCAGTACACGAATCCCACTTGGCTCACCAAATTTAGTTCTTCTAGGTTAAACCTTTCCTTTGTAGAAACCGTTTTCATGTTTAGGTTTCACTCTGTTTTCTCCTATATGGATACATGTAGTTGGAATTCTAAATCAAACACGGTTTGTGCTAGCTCTTTGAAACTTGGCACAATAATGTAGTTCCAAGTTCTATCGCTATGGTTTGTGTCCTACTGAAGTTGCCCCAAGCAGAAACTGACAAGAATCACATTCATTGAAAGGGGTTGCCAAGCTTCCAAAAAACTGCGAGTTTCCTGAAATCTCAGCAAACATTTTTTCACCCAATCTTCATGATCCTTGCAGGTAGTTATCAGTACACCAATCCCACTTGGCTCACCAAATTTCGTTCTTCTAGGTTAAACCGTTCCTTTGCAGTAACCGTTTTCATGTTTAGGTTTCACTCTGTTTTCTCCTATATGGATACATGTTGTTGGAACTCTAAATCAAACACGGTTTGTGTTAGCTCTTTGAAACTTGGCACAATAATGTAGTTCCAAGTTCTATCGCTATGGTTTGTGTGCCATTGAAGTAGCCCCAAGTAGAGACTGACCAGAATCACTTTCATTGAAAGGGGTTGCCAAGCTTCCAAAAAACTACGAGTTTCCTGAAATCTCAGCAAACATTTTTTCACCCAATCTTGATGATCTTTGCAGGTAGTTATCAGTACACGAATCCCACTTGGCTCACCAAATTTCGTTCTTCTAGGTTAAACCGTTCCTTTGCAGTTACCGTTTTCATGTTTAGGTTTCACTCTGTTTTCTTCTATATGGATACATGTAGTTGGAACTCTAAATCAAACACGGTTTGTGCTAGCTCTTTGAAACTTGGCACAATAAGGTAGTTCCAAGTTCTATCGCTATGGTTTGTGTGCTATTGAAGTAGTCCCAAGCAGAGACTGACCAGAATCACTTTCATTGAAAGGGGTTGCCAAGCTTCCAAAAAACTGCGAGTTTCCTGAAATGTCAGCAAACATTTTTTCACCCAATCTTGATGATACTTGCAGGTAGTTATCAGTACACGAATCCCACTTGGCTCACTCAATTTCGTTCTTTTAGGTTGAACCGTTCCTTTGCAGAAACGGTTTTCATGTTTAGGTTTCACTCTGTTTTCTCCTATATGGATACATGTAGTTGGAACTCTCAATCAAACACGGTTTGTGCTAGCTCTTTGAAACTTGGCACAATAATGTAGTTCCAAGTACTATCGCTATGGTTTGTGTGCCATTGAAGTAGCCCCAAGCAGAGACTGACGAGAATCACTTTCCTTGAAAGGGGTTGCCAAGCTTCCAAAAAACTACGAGTTTCCTGAAATCTCAGCAAACATTTTTTCACCCAATCTTGATGATCCTTGCAGGTAGTTATCAGTACACGAATCCCACTTGGCTCACCAAATTTCGTTCTTCTAGGTTAAACCGTTCCTTTGCAGTAACCGTTTTCATGTTTAGGTTTCTCTCTGTTTTCTCCTATATGGATACATGTAGTTGGAACTCTAAATCAAACACGGTTTGTGCTAGCTCTTTGAAACTTGGCACAATAATGTAGTTCCAAGTTCTATCGCTATGGTTTGTGTGCTATTGAAGTAGCCCCAAGCAGAGACTGACCAGAATCACTTTCCTTGAAAGGGGTTGCCAAGCTTCCAAAAAACTGCGAGTTTCCTGAAATCTCAGCAAACATTTTTTCACCGAATCTTGATGATACTTCCATTTAATGATCAGTACACCAATCCCACTTGGCTCACCAAATTTCATTCTTCTAGGTTAAACCGTTCCTTTGCAGTATCCGTTTTCATGTTTAGGTTTCACTCTGTTTTCTCCTATATGGATACATGTAGTTGGAACTCTAAATCAAACACGGTTTGTGCTAGCTCTTTGAAACTTGGCACAATAATGTAGTTCCAAGTTCTATCATTATGGTTTGTGTGCTATTGAAGTAGCCCCAAGCAGAGACTGACCAGAATCACTTTCATTGAAAGGGGTTGCCAAGCTTCCAAAAAACTGCGAGTTTCCTGAAATCTCAGCAAATATTTTTTCACCCAATCTTGAAGATACTTGCAGGTAGTTATCAGTACACGAATCCCACTTGGCTCACTCAATTTTGTTCTTTTAGGTTGAACCGTTCCTTTGCAGTAACAGTTTTCATGTTTAGGTTTCTCTCTGTTTTCTCCTATATGGATACATGTAGTTGGAACTCTAAATCAAACACGGTTTGTGCTAGCTCTTTGAAACTTGGCACAATAATGTAGTTCCAAGTTCTATCGCTATGGTTTGTGTGCTATTGAAGTAGCCCCAAGCAGAGAGTGACCAGAATCACTTTCCTTGAAAGGGGTTGCCATGCTTCCAAAAAACTGCGAGTTTCCTGAAATCTCAGCAAACATTTTTTCACCGAATCTTGATGATACTTCCATTTAATGATCAGTACACCAATCCCACTTGGCTCACCAAATTTCATTCTTCTAGGTTAAACCGTTCCTTTGCAGTATCCGTTTTCATGTTTAGGTTTCACTCTGTTTTCTCCTATATGGATACATGTAGTTGGAACTCTAAATCAAACACGGTTTGTGCTAGCTCTTTGAAACTTGGCACAATAATGTAGTTCCAAGTTCTATCGCTATGGTTTGTGTCCTACTGAAGTTGCCCCAAGCAGAAACTGACGAGAATCACATTCATTGAAAGGGGTTGCCAAGCTTCCAAAAAACTGCGAGTTTCCTGAAATCTCAGCAAACATTTTTTCACCCAATCTTGATGATCCTTGCAGGTAGTTATCAGTACACCAATCCCACTTGGCTCACCAAATTTCGTTCTTCTAGGTTAAACCGTTCCTTTGCAGTAACCGTTTTCATGTTTAGGTTTCACTCTGTTTTCTCCTATATGGATACATGTAGTTGGAACTCTAAATCAAACACGGTTTGTGTTAGCTCTTTGAAACGTGGCAAAATAATGTAGTTCCAAGTTCTATCGCTATGGTTTGTGTGCCATTGAAGTAGCCCCAAGTAGAGACTGACCAGAATCACTTTCATTGAAAGGGGTTGCCAAGCTTCCAAAAAACTACGAGTTTCTGAAATGTCAGCAAACATTTTTTCACCCAATCTTGATGATACTTGCAGGTAGTTATCAGTACACGAATCCCACTTGGCTCACTCAATTTCGTTCTTTTAGGTTGAACCGTTCCTTTGCAGAAACGGTTTTCATGTTTAGGTTTCACTCTGTTTTCTCCTATATGGATACATGTAGTTGGAACTCTCAATCAAACACGGTTTGTGCTAGCTCTTTGAAACTTGGCACAATAATGTAGTTCCAAGTACTATCGCTATGGTTTGTGTGCCATTGATGTAGCCCCAAGCAGAGACTGACGAGAATCACTTGCCTTGAAAGGGGTTGCCAAGCTTCCAAAAAACTACGAGTTTCCTGAAATCTCAGCAAACATTTTTTCACCCAATCTTGATGATCCTTGCAGGTAGTTATCAGTACACGAATCCCACTTGGCTCACCAAATTTCGTTCTTCTAGGTTAAACCGTTCCTTTGCAGTAACCGTTTTCATGTTTAGGTTTCTCTCTGTTTTCTCCTATATGGATACATGTAGTTGGAACTCTAAATCAAACACGGTTTGTGCTAGCTCTTTGAAACTTGGCCCAATAATGTAGTTCCAAGTTCTATCGCTATGGTTTGTGTGCTATTGAAGTAGCCCCAAGCAGAGACTGACCAGAATCACTTTCCTTGAAAGGGGTTGCCAAGCTTCCAAAAAACTGCGAGTTTCCTGAAATCTCAGCAAACATTTTTTTCACCCAATCTTGATGATACTTCCAATTAATGATCAGTACACCAATCCCACTTGGCTCACCAAATTTCATTCTTCTAGGTTAAACTGTTCCTTTGCAGTATCCGTTTTCATGTTTAGGTTTCACTCTGTTTTCTCCTATATGGATACATGTAGTTGGAACTCTAAATCAAACACGGTTTGTGCTAGCTCTTTGAAACTTGGCACAATAATGTAGTTCCAAGTTCTATCATTATGGTTTGTGTGCTATTGAAGTAGCCCCAAGCAGAGACTGACCAGAATCACTTTCATTGAAAGGGGTTGCCAAGCTTCCAAAAACTGCGAGTTTCCTGAAATCTCAGCAAATATTTTTTCACCCAATCTTGAAGATACTTGCAGGTAGTTATCAGTACACGAATCCCACTTGGCTCACTCAATTTTGTTCTTTTAGGTTGAACCGTTCCTTTGCAGTAACAGTGTTCATGTTTAGGTTTCTCTCTGTTTTTCTCCTATATGGATACATGTAGTTGGAACTCTAAATCAAACACGGTTTGTGCTAGCTCTTTGAAACTTGGCACAATAATGTAGTTCCAAGTTCTATCGCTATGGTTTGTGTGCTATTGAAGTAGCCCCAAGCAGAGAGTGACCAGAATCACTTTCCTTGAAAGGGGTTGCCATGCTTCCAAAAAACTGCGAGTTTCCTGAAATCTCAGCAAACATTTTTTCACCGAATCTTGATGATACTTCCATTTAATGATCAGTACACCAATCCCACTTGGCTCACCAAATTTCATTCTTCTAGGTTAAACCGTTCCTTTGCAGTATCCGTTTTCATGTTTAGGTTTCACTCTGTTTTCTCCTATATGGATACATGTAGTTGGAACTCTAAATCAAACACGGTTTGTGCTAGCTCTTTGAAACTTGGCACAATAATATAGTTCCAAGTTCTATCTCGATGGTTTGTGTGCTATTGAAGTATCCCTAAGCAGAGACTGACGAGAATCACTTTCATTGAAAGGGCTTGCCAAGCTTCCAAAAAACTACGAGTTTCCTGAAATGTCAGCAAACATTTTTTCACCCAATCTTGATGATACTTGCAGGTAGTTATCAGTACACGAATCCCACTTGGCTCACCAAATTTAGTTCTTCTAGGTTAAACCTTTCCTTTGTAGAAACCGTTTTCATGTTTAGGTTTCACTCTGTTTTCTCCTATATGGATACATGTAGTTGGAATTCTAAATCAAACACGGTTTGTGCTAGCTCTTTGAAACTTGGCACAATAATGTAGTTCCAAGTTCTATCGCTATGGTTTGTGTCCTACTGAAGTTGCCCCAAGCAGAAACTGACGAGAATCACATTCATTGAAAGGGGTTGCCAAGCTTCCAAAAAACTGCGAGTTTCCTGAAATCTCAGCAAACATTTTTTCACCCAATCTTCATGATCCTTGCAGGTAGTTATCAGTACACCAATCCCACTTGGCTCACCAAATTTCGTTCTTCTAGGTTAAACCGTTCCTTTGCAGTAACCGTTTTCATGTTTAGGTTTCACTCTGTTTTCTCCTATATGGATACATGTAGTTGGAACTCTAAATCAAACACGGTTTGTGTTAGCTCTTTGAAACTTGGCACAATAATGTAGTTCCAAGTTCTATCGCTATGGTTTGTGTGCCATTGAAGTAGCCCCAAGTAGAGACTGACCAGAATCACTTTCATTGAAAGGGGTTGCCAAGCTTCCAAAAAACTACGAGTTTCCTGAAATCTCAGCAAACATTTTTTCACCCAATCTTGATGATCTTTGCAGGTAGTTATCAGTACACGAATCCCACTTGGCTCACCAAATTTCGTTCTTCTAGGTTAAACCGTTCCTTTGCAGTTACCGTTTTCATGTTTAGGTTTCACTCTGTTTTCTTCTATATGGATACATGTAGTTGGAACTCTAAATCAAACACGGTTTGTGCTAGCTCTTTGAAACTTGGCACAATAATGTAGTTCCAAGTTCTATCGCTATGGTTTGTGTGCTATTGAAGTAGTCCCAAGCAGAGACTGACCAGAATCACTTTCATTGAAAGGGGTTGCCAAGCTTCCAAAAAACTGCGAGTTTCCTGAAATGTCAGCAAACATTTTTTCACCCAATCTTGATGATACTTGCAGGTAGTTATCAGTACACGAATCCCACTTGGCTCACTCAATTTCGTTCTTTTAGGTTGAACCGTTCCTTTGCAGAAACGGTTTTCATGTTTAGGTTTCACTCTGTTTTCTCCTATATGGATACATGTAGTTGGAACTCTCAATCAAACACGGTTTGTGCTAGCTCTTTGAAACTTGGCACAATAATGTAGTTCCAAGTACTATCGCTATGGTTTGTGTGCCATTGAAGTAGCCCCAAGCAGAGACTGACGAGAATCACTTTCCTTGAAAGGGGTTGCCAAGCTTCCAAAAAACTACGAGTTTCCTGAAATCTCAGCAAACATTTTTTCACCCAATCTTGATGATCCTTGCAGGTAGTTATCAGTACACGAATCCCACTTGGCTCACCAAATTTCGTTCTTCTAGGTTAAACCGTTCCTTTGCAGTAACCGTTTTCATGTTTAGGTTTCTCTCTGTTTTCTCCTATATGGATACATGTAGTTGGAACTCTAAATCAAACACGGTTTGTGCTAGCTCTTTGAAACTTGGCACAATAATGTAGTTCCAAGTTCTATCGCTATGGTTTGTGTGCTATTGAAGTAGCCCCAAGCAGAGACTGACCAGAATCACTTTCCTTGAAAGGGGTTGCCAAGCTTCCAAAAAACTGCGAGTTTCCTGAAATCTCAGCAAACATTTTTTCACCGAATCTTGATGATACTTCCATTTAATGATCAGTACACCAATCCCACTTGGCTCACCAAATTTCATTCTTCTAGGTTAAACCGTTCCTTTGCAGTATCCGTTTTCATGTTTAGGTTTCACTCTGTTTTCTCCTATATGGATACATGTAGTTGGAACTCTAAATCAAACACGGTTTGTGCTAGCTCTTTGAAACTTGGCACAATAATGTAGTTCCAAGTTCTATCATTATGGTTTGTGTGCTATTGAAGTAGCCCCAAGCAGAGACTGACCAGAATCACTTTCATTGAAAGGGGTTGCCAAGCTTCCAAAAAACTGCGAGTTTCCTGAAATCTCAGCAAATATTTTTTCACCCAATCTTGAAGATACTTGCAGGTAGTTATCAGTACACGAATCCCACTTGGCTCACTCAATTTTGTTCTTTTAGGTTGAACCGTTCCTTTGCAGTAACAGTTTTCATGTTTAGGTTTCTCTCTGTTTTCTCCTATATGGATACATGTAGTTGGAACTCTAAATCAAACACGGTTTGTGCTAGCTCTTTGAAACTTGGCACAATAATGTAGTTCCAAGTTCTATCGCTATGGTTTGTGTGCTATTGAAGTAGCCCCAAGCAGAGAGTGACCAGAATCACTTTCCTTGAAAGGGGTTGCCATGCTTCCAAAAAACTGCGAGTTTCCTGAAATCTCAGCAAACATTTTTTCACCGAATCTTGATGATACTTCCATTTAATGATCAGTACACCAATCCCACTTGGCTCACCAAATTTCATTCTTCTAGGTTAAACCGTTCCTTTGCAGTATCCGTTTTCATGTTTAGGTTTCACTCTGTTTTCTCCTATATGGATACATGTAGTTGGAACTCTAAATCAAACACGGTTTGTGCTAGCTCTTTGAAACTTGGCACAATAATATAGTTCCAAGTTCTATCGCGATGGTTTGTGTGCTATTGAAGTATCCCTAAGCAGAGACTGACGAGAATCACTTTCATTGAAAGGGCTTGCCAAGCTTCCAAAAAACTACGAGTTTCCTGAAATGTCAGCAAACATTTTTTCACCCAATCTTGATGATACTTGCAGGTAGTTATCAGTACACGAATCCCACTTGGCTCACCAAATTTAGTTCTTCTAGGTTAAACCTTTCCTTTGCAGAAACCGTTTTCATGTTTAGGTTTCACTCTGTTTTCTCCTATATGGATACATGTAGTTGGAATTCTAAATCAAACACGGTTTGTGCTAGCTCTTTGAAACTTGGCACAATAATGTAGTTCCAAGTTCTATCGCTATGGTTTGTGTCCTACTGAAGTTGCCCCAAGCAGAAACTGACGAGAATCACATTCATTGAAAGGGGTTGCCAAGCTTCCAAAAAACTGCGAGTTTCCTGAAATCTCAGCAAACATTTTTTCACCCAATCTTGATGATCCTTGCAGGTAGTTATCAGTACACCAATCCCACTTGGCTCACCAAATTTCGTTCTTCTAGGTTAAACCGTTCCTTTGCAGTAACCGTTTTCATGTTTAGGTTTCACTCTGTTTTCTCCTATAGGGATACATGTAGTTGGAACTCTAAATCAAACACGGTTTGTGTTAGCTCTTTGAAACTTGGCACAATAATGTAGTTCCAAGTTCTATCGCTATGGTTTGTGTGCCATTGAAGTAGCCCCAAGTAGAGACTGACCAGAATCACTTTCATTGAAAGGGGTTGCCAAGCTTCCAAAAAACTACGAGTTTCCTGAAATCTCAGCAAACATTTTTTCACCCAATCTTGATGATCTTTGCAGGTAGTTATCAGTACACGAATCCCACTTGGCTCACCAAATTTCGTTCTTCTAGGTTAAACCGTTCCTTTGCAGTTACCGTTTTCATGTTTAGGTTTCACTCTGTTTTCTTCTATATGGATACATGTAGTTGGAACTCTAAATCAAACACGGTTTGTGCTAGCTCTTTGAAACTTGGCACAATAATGTAGTTCCAAGTTCTATCGCTATGGTTTTTGTGCTATTGAAGTAGTCCCAAGCAGAGACTGACCAGAATCACTTTAATTGAAAGGGGTTGCCAAGCTTCCAAAAAACTGCGAGTTTCCTGAAATGTCAGCAAACATTTTTTCACCCAATCTTGATGATACTTGCAGGTAGTTATCAGTACACGAATCCCACTTGGCTCACTCAATTTCGTTCTTTTAGGTTGAACCGTTCCTTTGCAGAAACGGTTTTCATGTTTAGGTTTCACTCTGTTTTCTCCTATATGGATACATGTAGTTGGAACTCTCAATCAAACACGGTTTGTGCTAGCTCTTTGAAACTTGGCACAATAATGTAGTTCCAAGTACTATCGCTATGGTTTGTGTGCCATTGATGTAGCCCCAAGCAGAGACTGACGAGAATCACTTTCCTTGAAAGGGGTTGCCAAGCTTCCAAAAAACTACGAGTTTCCTGAAATCTCAGCAAACATTTTTTCACCCAATCTTGATGATCCACGCAGGTAGTTATCAGTACACGAATCCCACTTGGCTCACCAAATTTCGTTCTTCTAGGTTAAACCGTTCCTTTGCAGTAACCGTTTTCATGTTTAGGTTTCTCTCTGTTTTCTCCTATATGGATACATGTAGTTGGAACTCTAAATCAAACACGGTTTGTGCTAGCTCTTTGAAACTTGGCACAATAATGTAGTTCCAAGTTCTATCGCTATGGTTTGTGTGCTATTGAAGTAGCCCCAAGCAGAGACTGACCAGAATCACTTTCCTTGAAAGGGGTTGCCAAGCTTCCAAAAAACTGCGAGTTTCCTGAAATCTCAGCAAACATTTTTTCACCGAATCTTGATGATACTTCCATTTAATGATCAGTACACCAATCCCACTTGGCTCACCAAATTTCGTTCTTCTAGGTTAAACCGTTCCTTTGCAGTATCCGTTTTCATGTATAGGTTTCACTCTGTTTTCTCCTATATGGATACATGTAGTTGGAACTCTAAATCAAACACGGTTTGTGCTAGCTCTTTGAAACTTGGCACATTAATATAGTTCCAAGTTCTATCGCGATGGTTTGTGTGCTATTGAAGTATCCCTAAGCAGAGACTGACGAGAATCACTTTCATTGAAAGGGCTTGCCAAGCTTCCAAAAAACTACGAGTTTCCTGAAATGTCAGCAAACATTTTTTCACCCAATCTTGATGATACTTGCAGGTAGTTATCAGTACACGAATCCCACTTGGCTCACTCAATTTTGTTCTTTTAGGTTGAACCGTTCCTTTGCAGTAACCGTTTTCATGTTTAGGTTTCTCTCTGTTTTCTCCTATATGGATACATGTAGTTGGAATTCTAAATCAAACACGGTTTGTGCTAGCTCTTTGAAACTTGGCACAATAATGTAGTTCCAAGTTCTATCGCTATGGTTTGTGTCCTACTGAAGTTGCCCCAAGCAGAAACAGACGAGAATCACATTCATTAAAAGGGGTTGCCAAGCTTCCAAAAAACTGCGAGTTTCCTGAAATCTCAGCAAACATTTTTTTTCACCCAATCTTGATGATCCTTGCAGGTAGTTATCAGTACACCAATCCCACTTGGCTCACCAAATTTCGTTCTTCTAGGTTAAACCGTTCCTTTGCAGTAACCTTTTTCATGTTTAGGTTTCACTCTGTTTTCTCCTATATGGATACATGTAGTTGGAACTCTAAATCAAACACGGTTTGTGTTAGCTCTTTGAAACTTGGCACAATAATGTAGTTCCAAGTTCTATCGCTATGGTTTGTGTGCCATTGAAGTAGCCCCAAGTAGAGACTGACCAGAATCACTTTCATTGAAAGGGGTTGCCAAGCTTCCAAAAAACTACGAGTTTCCTGAAATCTCAGCAAACATTTTTTCACCCAATCTTGATGATCCTTGCAGGTAGTTATCAGTACACGAATCCCACTTGGCTCACCAAATTTCGTTCTTCTAGGTTAAACCGTTCCTTTGCAGTTACCGTTTTCATGTTTAGGTTTCACTCTGTTTTCTTCTATATGGATACATGTAGTTGGAACTCTAAATCAAACACGGTTTGTGCTAGCTCTTTGAAACTTGGCACAATAATGTAGTTCCAAGTTCTATCGCTATGGTTTGTGTGCTATTGAAGTAGTCCCAAGCAGAGACTGACCAGAATCACTTTAATTGAAAGGGGTTGCCAAGCTTCCAAAAAACTGCGAGTTTCCTGAAATGTCAGCAAACATTTTTTCACCCAATCTTGATGATACTTGCAGGTAGTTATCAGTACACGAATCCCAATTGGCTCACTCAATTTCGTTCTTTTAGGTTGAACCGTTCCTTTGCAGAAACGGTTTTCATGTTTAGGTTTCACTCTGTTTTCTCCTATATGGATACATGTAGTTGGAACTCTCAATCAAACACGGTTTGTGCTAGCTCTTTGAAACTTGGCACAATAATGTAGTTCCAAGTACTATCGCTATGGTTTGTGTGCCATTGATGTAGCCCCAAGCAGAGACTGACGAGAATCACTTTCCTTGAAAGGGGTTGCCAAGCTTCCAAAAAACTACGAGTTTCCTGAAATCTCAGCAAACATTTTTTCACCCAATCTTGATGATCCTTGCAGGTAGTTATCAGTACACGAATCCCACTTGGCTCACCAAATTTCGTTCTTCTAGGTTAAACCGTTCCTTTGCAGTAACCGTTTTCATGTTTAGGTTTCTCTCTGTTTTCTCCTATATGGATACATGTAGTTGGAACTCTAAATCAAACACGGTTTGTGCTAGCTCTTTGAAACTTGGCACAATAATGTAGTTCCAAGTTCTATCGCTATGGTTTGTGTGCTATTGAAGTAGCCCCAAGCAGAGACTGACCAGAATCACTTTCCTTGAAAGGGGTTGCCAAGCTTCCAAAAAACTGCGAGTTTCCTGAAATCTCAGCAAACATTTTTTCACCGAATCTTGATGATACTTCCATTTAATGATCAGTACACCAATCCCACTTGGCTCACCAAATTTCGTTCTTCTAGGTTAAACCGTTCCTTTGCAGTATCCGTTTTCATGTATAGGTTTCACTCTGTTTTCTCCTATATGGATACATGTAGTTGGAACTCTAAATCAAACACGGTTTGTGCTAGCTCTTTGAAACTTGGCACATTAATATAGTTCCAAGTTCTATCGCGATGGTTTGTGTGCTATTGAAGTATCCCTAAGCAGAGACTGACGAGAATCACTTTCATTGAAAGGGCTTGCCAAGCTTCCAAAAAACTACGAGTTTCCTGAAATGTCAGCAAACATTTTTTCACCCAATCTTGATGATACTTGCAGGTAGTTATCAGTACACGAATCCCACTTGGCTCACTCAATTTTGTTCTTTTAGGTTGAACCGTTCCTTTGCAGTAACCGTTTTCATGTTTAGGTTTCTCTCTGTTTTCTCCTATATGGATACATGTAGTTGGAATTCTAAATCAAACACGGTTTGTGCTAGCTCTTTGAAACTTGGCACAATAATGTAGTTCCAAGTTCTATCGCTATGGTTTGTGTCCTACTGAAGTTGCCCCAAGCAGAAACAGACGAGAATCACATTCATTAAAAGGGGTTGCCAAGCTTCCAAAAAACTGCGAGTTTCCTGAAATCTCAGCAAACATTTTTTTTCACCCAATCTTGATGATCCTTGCAGGTAGTTATCAGTACACCAATCCCACTTGGCTCACCAAATTTCGTTCTTCTAGGTTAAACCGTTCCTTTGCAGTAACCTTTTTCATGTTTAGGTTTCACTCTGTTTTCTCCTATATGGATACATGTAGTTGGAACTCTAAATCAAACACGGTTTGTGTTAGCTCTTTGAAACTTGGCCCAATAATGTAGTTCCAAGTTCTATCGCTATGGTTTGTGTGCCATTGAAGTAGCCCCAAGTAGAGACTGACCAGAATCACTTTCATTGAAAGGGGTTGCCAAGCTTCCAAAAAACTACGAGTTTCCTGAAATCTCAGCAAACATTTTTTCACCCAATCTTGATGATCCTTGCAGGTAGTTATCAGTACACGAATCCCACTTGGCTCACCAAATTTCGTTCTTCTAGGTTAAACCGTTCCTTTGCAGTTACCGTTTTCATGTTTAGGTTTCACTCTGTTTTCTTCTATATGGATACATGTAGTTGGAACTCTAAATCAAACACGGTTTGTGCTAGCTCTTTGAAACTTGGCACAATAATGTAGTTCCAAGTTCTATCGCTATGGTTTGTGTGCTATTGAAGTAGTCCCAAGCAGAGACTGACCAGAATCACTTTCATTGAAAGGGGTTGCCAAGCTTCCAAAAAACTGCGAGTTTCCTGAAATGTCAGCAAACGTTTTTTCACCCAATCTTGATGATACTTGCAGGTAGTTATCAGTACACGAATCCCACTTGGCTCACTCAATTTCGTTCTTTTAGGTTGAACCGTTCCTTTGCAGAAACGGTTTTCATGTTTAGGTTTCACTCTGTTTTCTCCTATATGGATACATGTAGTTGGAACTCTCAATAAAACACGGTTTGTGCTAGCTCTTTGAAACTTGGCACAATAATGTAGTTCCAAGTACTATCGCTATGGTTTGTGTGCCATTGAAGTAGCCCCAAGCAGAGACTGACGAGAATCACTTTCCTTGAAAGGGGTTGCCAAGCTTCCAAAAAACTACGAGTTTCCTGAAATCTCAGCAAACATTTTTTCACCCAATCTTGATGATCCTTGCAGGTAGTTATCAGTACACGAATCCCACTTGGCTCACCAAATTTCGTTCTTCTAGGTTAAACCGTTACTTTGCAGTAACCGTTTTCATGTTTAGGTTTCTCTCTGTTTTCTCCTATATGGATACATGTAGTTGGAACTCTAAATCAAACACGGTTTGTGCTAGCTCTTTGAAACTTGGCACAATAATGTAGTTCCAAGTTCTATCGCTATGGTTTTGTGCTATTGAAGTAGCCCCAAGCAGAGACTGACCAGAATCACTTTCCTTGAAAGGGGTTGCCAAGCTTCCAAAAAACTGCGAGTTTCCTGAAATCTCAGCAAACATTTTTTCACCGAATCTTGATGATACTTCCATTTAATGATCAGTACACCAATCCCACTTGGCTCACCAAATTTCATTCTTCTAGGTTAAACCGTTCCTTTGCAGTATCCGTTTTCATGTTTAGGTTTCACTCTGTTTTCTCCTATATGGATACATGTAGTTGGAACTCTAAATCAAACACGGTTTGTGCTAGCTCTTTGAAACTTGGCACAATAATGTAGTTCCAAGTTCTATCATTATGGTTTGTGTGCTATTGAAGTATCCCCAAGCAGAGACTGACCAGAATCACTTTCATTGAAAGGGGTTGCCAAGCTTCCAAAAAACTGCGAGTTTCCTGAAATCTCAGCAAATATTTTTTCACCCAATCTTGAAGATACTTGCAGGTAGTTATCAGTACACGAATCCCACTTGGCTCACTCAATTTTGTTCTTTTAGGTTGAACCGTTCCTTTGCAGTAACCGTTTTCATGTTTAGGTTTCTCTCTGTTTTCTCCTATATGGATACATGTAGTTGGAACTCTAAATCAAACACGGTTTGTGCTAGCTCTTTGAAACTTGGCACAATAATGTAGTTCCAAGTTCTATCGCTATGGTTTGTGTGCTATTGAAGTAGCCCCAAGCAGAGACTGACCAGAATCACTTTCCTTGAAAGGGGTTGCCATGCTTCCAAAAAACTGCGAGTTTCCTGAAATCTCAGCAAACATTTTTCACCGAATCTTGATGATACTTCCATTTAATGATCAGTACACCAATCCCACTTGGCTCACCAAATTTCGTTCTTCTAGGTTAAACCGTTCCTTTGCAGTATCCGTTTTCATGTTTAGGTTTCACTCTGTTTTCTCCTATATGGATACATGTAGTTGGAACTCTAAATCAAACACGGTTTGTGCTAGCTCTTTGAAACTTGGCACAATAATGTAGTTCCAAGTTCTATCGCTATGGTTTGTGTCCTACTGAAGTTGCCCCAAGCAGAAACTGACGAGAATCACATTCATTGAAAGGGGTTGCCAAGCTTCCAAAAAACTGCGAGTTTCCTGAAATCTCAGCAAACATTTTTTCACCCAATCTTGATGATCCTTGCAGGTAGTTATCAGTACACCAATCCCACTTGGCTCACCTAATTTCGTTCTTCTAGGTTAAACCGTTCCTTTGCAGTAACCGTTTTCATGTTTAGGTTTCACTCTGTTTTCTCCTATATGGATACATGTAGTTGGAACTCTAAATCAAACACGGTTTGTGTTAGCTCTTTGAAACTTGGCACAATAATGTAGTTCCAAGTTCTATCGCTATGGTGTGTGTGCCATTGAAGTAGCCCCAAGTAGAGACTGACCAGAATCACTTTCATTGAAAGGGGTTGCCAAGCTTCCAAAAAACTACGAGTTTCCTGAAATGTCAGCAAACATTTTTTCACCCAATCTTGATGATACTTGCAGGTAGTTATCAGTACACGAATCCCACTTGGCTCACTCAATTTCGTTCTTTTAGGTTGAACCGTTCCTTTGCAGAAACGGTTTTCATGTTTAGGTTTCACTCTGTTTTCTCCTATATGGATACATGTAGTTGGAACTCTCAATCAAACACGGTTTGTGCTAGCTCTTTGAAACTTGGCACAATAATGTAGTTCCAAGTACTATCGCTATGGTTTGTGTGCCATTGATGTAGCCCCAAGCAGAGACTGACGAGAATCACTTGCCTTGAAAGGGGTTGCCAAGCTTCAAAAAAACTACGAGTTTCCTGAAATCTCAGCAAACATTTTTTCACCCAATCTTGATGATCCTTGCAGGTAGTTATCAGTACACGAATCCCACTTGGCTCACCAAATTTCGTTCTTCTAGGTTAAACCGTTCCTTTGCAGTAACCGTTTTCATGTTTAGGTTTCTCTCTGTTTTCTCCTATATGGATACATGTAGTTGGAACTCTAAATCAAACACGGTTTGTGCTAGCTCTTTGAAACTTGGCACAATAATGTAGTTCCAAGTTCTATCGCTATGGTTTGTGTGCTATTGAAGTAGCCCCAAGCAGAGACTGACCAGAATCACTTTCCTTGAAAGGGGTTGCCAAGCTTCCAAAAAACTGCGAGTTTCCTGAAATCTCAGCAAACATTTTTTCACCGAATCTTGATGATACTTCCATTTAATGATCAGTACACCAATCCCACTTGGCTCACCAAATTTCATTCTTCTAGGTTAAACCGTTCCTTTGCAGTATCCGTTTTCATGTTTAGGTTTCACTCTGTTTTCTCCTATATGGATACATGTAGTTGGAACTCTAAATCAAACACGGTTTGTGCTAGCTCTTTGAAACTTGGCACAATAATATAGTTCCAAGTTCTATCGCGATGGTTTGTGTGCTATTGAAGTATCCCTAAGCAGAGACTGACGAGAATCACTTTCATTGAAAGGGCTTGCCAAGCTTCCAAAAAACTACGAGTTTCCTGAAATTTCAGCAAACATTTTTTCACCCAATCTTGATGATACTTGCAGGTAGTTATCAGTACACGAATCCCACTTGGCTCACCAAATTTAGTTCTTCTAGGTTAAACCTTTCCTTTGCAGAAACCGTTTTCATGTTTAGGTTTCACTCTGTTTTCTCCTATATGGATACATGTAGTTGGAATTCTAAATCAAACACGGTTTGTGCTAGCTCTTTGAAACTTGGCACAATAATGTAGTTCCAAGTTCTATCGCTATGGTGTGTGTCCTACTGAAGTTGCCCCAAGCAGAAACTGACAAGAATCACATTCATTGAAAGGGGTTGCCAAGCTTCCAAAAAACTGCGAGTTTCCTGAAATCTCAGCAAACATTTTTTTCACCCAATCTTGATGATCCTTGCAGGTAGTTATCAGTACACCAATCCCACTTGGCTCACCAAATTTCGTTCTTCTAGGTTAAACCGTTCCTTTGCAGTAACCGTTTTCATGTTTAGGATTCACTCTGTTTTCTCCTATATGGATACATGTATTTGGAACTCTAAATCAAACACGGTTTGTGTTAGCTCTTTGAAACTTGGCACAATAATGTAGTTCCAAGTTCTATCGCTATGGTTTGTGTGTCATTGAAGTAGCCCCAAGTAGAGACTGACCAGAATCACTTTCATTGAAAGGGGTTGCCAAGCTTCCAAAAAACTACGAGTTTCCTGAAATCTCAGCAAACATTTTTTCACCCAATCTTGATGATCCTTGCAGGTAGTTATCAGTACACGAATCCCACTTGGCTCACCAAATTTCGTTCTTCTAGGTTAAACCGTCCTTTGCAGAAACCGTTTTCATGTTTAGGTTTCACTCTGTTTTCTTCTATATGGATACATGTAGTTGGAACTCTAAATCAAACACGGTTTGTGCTAGCTCTTTGAAACTTGGCACAATAATGTAGTTCCAAGTTCTATCGCTATGGTTTGTGTGCTATTGAAGTAGTCCCAAGCAGAGACTGACCAGAATCACTTTCATTGAAAGGGGTTGCCAAGCTTCCAAAAAACTGCGAGTTTCCTGAAATGTCAGCAAACATTTTTTCACCCAATCTTGATGATACTTGCAGGTAGTTATCAGTACACGAATCCCACTTGGCTCACTCAATTTCGTTCTTTTAGGTTGAACCGTTCCTTTGCAGAAACGGTTTTCATGTTTAGGTTTCACTCTGTTTTCTCCTATATGGATACATGTAGTTGGAACTCTCAATCAAACACGGTTTGTGCTAGCTCTTTGAAACTTGGCACAATAATGTAGTTCCAAGTACTATCGCTATGGTTTGTGTGCCATTGAAGTAGCCCCAAGCAGAGACTGACGAGAATCACTTTCCTTGAAAGGGGTTGCCAAGCTTCCAAAAAACTATGAGTTTCCTGAAATCTCAGCAAACATTTTTTCACCCAATCTTGATGATCCTTGCAGGTAGTTATCAGTACACGAATCCCACTTGGCTCACCAAATTTCGTTCTTCTAGGTTAAACCGTTCCTTTGCAGTAACCGTTTTCATGTTTAGGTTTCTCTCTGTTTTCTCCTATATGGATACATGTAGTTGGAACTCTAAATCAAACACGGTTTGTGATAGCTCTTTGAAACTTGGCACAATAATGTAGTTCCAAGTTCTATCGCTATGGTTTGTGTGCTATTGAAGTAGCCCCAAGCAGAGACTGACCAGAATCACTTTCCTTGAAAGGGGTTGCCAAGCTTCCAAAAAACTGCGAGTTTCCTGAAATCTCAGCAAACATTTTTTCACCGAATCTTGATGATACTTCCATTTAATGATCAGTACACCAATCCCACTTGGCTCACCAAATTTCATTCTTCTAGGTTAAACCGTTCCTTTGCAGTATCCGTTTTCATGTTTAGGTTTCACTCTGTTTTCTCCTATATGGATACATGTAGTTGGATCTCTAAATCAAACACGGTTTGTGCTAGCTCTTTGAAACTTGGCACAATAATGTAGTTCCAAGTTCTATCATTATGGTTTGTGTGCTATTGAAGTAGCCCCAAGCAGAGACTGACCAGAATCACTTTCATTGAAAGGGGTTGCCAAGCTTCCAAAAAACTGCGAGTTTCCTGAAATCTCAGCAAATATTTTTTCACCCAATCTTGAAGATACTTGCAGGTAGTTATCAGTACACGAATCCCACTTGGCTCACTCAATTTTGTTCTTTTAGGTTGAACCGTTCCTTTGCAGTAACCGTTTTCATGTTTAGGTTTCTCTCTGTTTTCTCCTATATGGATACATGTAGTTGGAACTCTAAATCAAACACGGTTTGTGCTAGCTCTTTGAAACTTGGCACAATAATGTAGTTCCAAGTTCTATCGCTATGGTTTGTGTGCTATTGAAGTAGCCCCAAGCAGAGACTGACCAGAATCACTTTCCTTGAAAGGGGTTACCATGCTTCCAAAAAACTGCGAGTTTCCTGAAATCTCAGCAAACATTTTTTCACCGAATCTTGATGATACTTCCATTTAATGATCAGTACACCAATCCCACTTGACTCACCAAATTTCATTCTTCTAGGTTAAACCGTTCCTTTGCAGTATCCGTTTTCATGTTTAGGTTTCACTCTGTTTTCTCCTATATGGATACATGTAGTTGGAACTCTAAATCAAACACGGTTTGTGCTAGCTCTTTGAAACTTGGCACAATAATATAGTTCCAAGTTCTATCGCGAGGTTTGTGTGCTATTGAAGTATCCCTAAGCAGAGACTGACGAGAATCACTTTCATTGAAAGGGCTTGCCAAGCTTCCAAAAACTACGAGTTTCCTGAAATGTCAGCAAACATTTTTTCACCCAATCTTGATGATACTTGCAGGTAGTTATCAGTACACGAATCCCACTTGGCTCACCAAATTTAGTTCTTCTAGGTTAAACCTTTCCTTTGCAGAAACCGTTTTCATGTTTAGGTTTCACTCTGTTTTCTCCTATATGGATACATGTAGTTGGAATTCTAAATCAAACACGGTTTGGGCTAGCTCTTTGAAACTTGGCACAATAATGTAGTTCCAAGTTCTATCGCTATGGTTTGTGTCCTACTGAAGTTGCCCAAGCAGAAACTGACGAGAATCACATTCATTGAAAGGGGTTGCCAAGCTTCCAAAAAACTGCGAGTTTCCTGAAATCTCAGCAAACATTTTTTCACCCAATCTTGATGATCCTTGCAGGTAGTTATCAGTACACCAATCCCACTTGGCTCACCAAATTTCGTTCTTCTAGGTTAAACCGTTCCTTTGCAGTAACCGTTTTCATGTTTAGGTTTCACTCTGTTTTCTCCTATATGGATACATGTAGTTGGAACTCTAAATCAAACACGGTTTGTGTTAGCTCTTTGAAACTTGGCACAATAATGTAGTTCCAAGTTCTATCGCTATGGTTTGTGTGCCATTGAAGTAGCCCCAAGTAGAGACTGACCAGAATCACTTTCATTGAAAGGGCTTGCCAAGCTTCCAAAAAACTACGAGTTTCCTGAAATCTCAGCAAACATTTTTTCCCCCAATCTTGATGATCTTTGCAGGTAGTTATCAGTACACGAATCCCACTTGGCTCACCAAATTTCGTTCTTCTAGTTTAAACCGTTCCTTTGCAGTTACCGTTTTCATGTTTAGGTTTCACTCTGTTTTCTTCTATATGGATACATGTAGTTGGAACTCTAAATCAAACACGGTTTGTGCTAGCTCTTTGAAACTTGGCACAATAATGTAGTTCCAAGTTCTGTCGCTATGGTTTGTGTGCTATTGAAGTAGTCCCAAGCAGAGACTGACCAGAATCACTTTCATTGAAAGGGGTTGCCAAGCTTCCAAAAACTGCGAGTTTCCTGAAATGTCAGCAAACATTTTTTCACCCAATCTTGATGATACTTGCAGGTAGTTATCAGTACACGAATCCCACTTGGCTCACTCAATTTCGTTCTTTTAGGTTGAACCGTTCCTTTGCAGAAACGGTTTTCATGTTTAGGTTTCACTCTGTTTTCTCCTATATGGATACATGTAGTTGGAACTCTCAATCAAACACGGTTTGTGCTAGCTCTTTGAAACTTGGCACAATAATGTAGTTCCAAGTACTATCGCTATGGTTTGTGTGCCATTGATGTAGCCCCAAGCAGAGACTGACGAGAATCACTTTCCTTGAAAGGGGTTGCCAAGCTTCCAAAAAACTACGAGTTTCCTGAAATCTCAGCAAACATTTTTTCACCCAATCTTGATGATCCTTGCAGGTAGTTATCAGTACACGAATCCCACTTGGCTCACCAAATTTCGTTCTTCTAGGTTAAACCGTTCCTTTGCAGTAACCGTTTTCATGTTTAGGTTTCTCTCTGTTTTCTCCTATATGGATACATGTAGTTGGAACTCTAAATCAAACACGGTTTGTGCTAGCTCTTTGAAACTTGGCACAATAATGTAGTTCCAAGTTCTATCGCTATGGTTTGTGTGCTATTGAAGTAGCCCCAAGCAGAGACTGACCAGAATCACTTTCCTTGAAAGGGGTTGCCAAGCTTCCAAAAAACTGCGAGTTTCCTGAAATCTCAGCAAACATTTTTTCACCGAATCTTGATGATACTTCCATTTAATGATCAGTACACCAATCCCACTTGGCTCACCAAATTTCATTCTTCTAGGTTAAACCGTTCCTTTGCAGTATCCGTTTTCATGTTTAGGTTTCACTCTGTTTTCTCCTATATGGATACATGTAGTTGGAACTCTAAATCAAACACGGTTTGTGCTAGCTCTTTGAAACTTGGCACAATAATGTAGTTCCAAGTTCTATCACTATGGTTTGTGTGCTATTGAAGTAGCCCCAAGCAGAGACTGACCAGAATCACTTTCATTGAAAGGGGTTGCCAAGCTTCCCAAAAACTGGGAGTTTCCTGAAATCTCAGCAAATATTTTTTTCACCCAATCTTGAAGATACTTGCAGGTAGTTATCAGTACACGAATCCCACTTGGCTCACTCAATTTTGTTCTTTTAGGTTGAACCGTTCCTTTGCAGTAACCGTTTTCATGTTTAGGTTTCTCTCTGTTTTCTCCTATATGGATACATGTAGTTGGAACTCTAAATCAAACACGGTTTGTGCTAGCTCTTTGAAACTTGGCACAATAATGTAATTCCAAGTTCTATCGCTATGGTTTGTGTGCTATTGAAGTAGACCCCAAGCAGAGACTCACCAGAATCACTTTCCTTGAAAGGGGTTGCCAAGCTTCCAAAAAACTGCGAGTTTCCTGAAATCTCAGCAAACATTTTTTCACCGAATCTTGATGATACTTCCATTTAATGATCAGTACACCAATCCCACTTGGCTCACCAAATTTCGTTCTTCTAGGTTAAACCGTTCCTTTGCAGTATCCGTTTTCATGAATAGGTTTCACTCTGTTTTCTCCTATATGGATACATGTAGTTGGAACTCTAAATCAAACACGGTTTGTGTTAGCTCTTTGAAACTTGGCACAATAATGTAGTTCCAAAGTTCTATGGTATGGTTTGTGTGCCATTGAAGTAGCCCCAAGTAGAGACTGACCAGAATCACTTTCATTGAAAGGGCTTGCCAAGCTTCCAAAAAACTACGAGTTTCCTGAAATCTCAGCAAACATTTTTTCCCCCAATCTTGATGATCTTTGCAGGTAGTTATCAGTACACGAATCCCACTTGGCTCACCAAATTTCGTTCTTCTAGGTAAACTGTTCCTTTGCAGTTACCGTTTTCATGTTTAGGTTTTCACTTCTGTTTTCTTCTATATGGATACATGTAGTTGGAACTCTAAATCAAAACACGGTTTGTGCAGCTCTTTGAAACTTGGCACAATAATGTAGTTCCAAGTTCTATCGCTATGGTTTGTGTGCTATTGAAGTAGTCCCCAAGCAGAGACTGACCAGAATCACTTTCATTGAAAGGGTTGCCAAGCTTCCAAAAAACTGCGAGTTTCTGAAATGTCAGCAAACATTTTTTCACCCAATATTGATGATACTTGCAGGTAGTTATCAGTACACGAATCCACTTGGTCTCACTCAATTTCGTTCTTTTAGGTTGAACCGTTCCTTTGCAGAAACGGTTTTCATGGTTTAGGTTTCACTCTGTTTTCTCCTATATGGATACATGTAGTTGGAACTCTCAATCAAACACGGTTTGTGCTAGCTCTTTGAAACTTGGCACAATAATGTAGTTCCAAGTACTATCGCTATGGTTTGTGTGCCATTGATGTAGCCCCAAGCAGAGACTGACGAGAATCACTTTCCTTGAAAGGGGTTGCCAAGCTTCCAAAAAACTACGAGTTTCCTGAAATCTCAGCAACATTTTTTCACCCAATCTTGATGATCCTTGCAGGTAGTTATCAGTACACGAATCCCACTTGGCTCACCAAATTTCGTTCTTCTAGGTTAAACCGTTCCTTTGCAGTAACCGTTTTCATGTTTAGGTTCTCTCTGTTTTCTCCTATATGGATACATGTAGTTGGAACTCTAAATCAAACACGGTTTGTGCTAGCTCTTTGAAACTTGGCACAATAATGTAGTTCCAAGTTCTATCGCTATGGTTTGTGTGCTATTGAAGTAGCCCCAAGCAGAGACTGACCAGAATCACTTTCCTTGAAAGGGTTGCCAAGCTTCCAAAAAACTGCGAGTTTCCTGAAATCTCAGCAAACATTTTTTCACCGAATCTTGATGATACTTCCATTTAATGATCAGTACACCAATCCCACTTGGCTCACAAATTTCATTCTTCTAGGTTAAACCGTTCCTTTGCAGTATCCGTTTTCATGTTAGGTTTCACTCTGTTTTCTCCTATATGGATACATGTAGTTGGAACTCTAAATCAAACACGGTTTGTGCTAGCTCTTTGAAACTTGGCACAATAATGTAGTTCCAAGTTCTATCATTATGGTTTGTGTGCTATTGAAGTATCCCTAAGCAGAGACTGACGAGAATCACTTTCATTGAAAGGGCTTGCCAAGCTTCCAAAAACTACGAGTTTCCTGAAATGTCAGCAAACATTTTTTCACCCAATCTTGATGATACTTGCAGGTAGTTATCAGTACACGGAATCCCACTTGGCTCACCAAATTTAGTTCTTCTAGGTTAAACCTTTCCTTTGCAGAACCCGTTTTCATGTTTAGGTTTCACTCTGTTTCTCCTATATGGATACATGTAGTTGGAATTCTAAATCAAACAACGGTTTGTGCTAGCTCTTTGAAACTTGGCACAATAATGTAGTTCCAAGTTCTATCTCTATGGTTTGTGTCCCTACTGAAGTTGCCCCAAGCAGAAACTGACGAGAATCACATTCATTGAAAAGGGGTTGCCAAGCTTCCAAAAAACTGCGAGTTTCCTGAAATCTCAGCAAACATTTTTTCACCCAATCTTGATGATCCTTGCAGGTAGTTATCAGTACACCAATCCACTTGGCTCACCAAATTTCGTTCTTCTAGGTTAAAACCGTTCCTTTGCAGTAACCGTTTTCATGTTTAGGTTTCACTCTGTTTTCTCCTATATGCATACATGTAGTTGGAATTCTAAATCAAACACGGTTGTGCTAGCTCTTTGAAACTTGGCACAATATGTAGTTCCAAGTTCTATCGCTATGGTTTGTGTGTCATTGAAGTAGCCCCAAGTAGAGACTGACCAGAATCACTTCATTGAAAGGGTGCCAAGCTTCCAAAAAAACTACGAGTTTCCTGAAATCTCAGCAAAACATTTTTTCACCCAATCTTGATGATCCTTGCAGGTAGTTATCAGTACACGAAACCCACTTGGCTCACCAAATTTTCTGTTCTTCTAGGTTAACCGTTCCTTTGCAGAAACCGTTTTCATGTTTAGGTTTCACTCTGTTTTCTTCTATATGGATACATGTAGTTGGAACTCTAAATCAAACACGGTTTGTGCTAGCTCTTTTGAAACTTGGCACAATAATGTAGTTCCAAGTTCTATCGCTATGGTTTGTGTGCTATTGAAGTAGTCCCAAGCAGAGACTGACCAGAATCACTTTCATTGAAAGGGGTTGCCAAGCTTCCAAAAACTGCAGAGTTTCCTGAAATGTCAGCAAACATTTTTTCACCCAATCTTGATGATACTTGCAGGTAGTTATCAGTACACGAATCCCACTTGGCTCACTCAATTTCGTTCTTTTAGGTTGAACCGTTCCTTTGCAGAAACGGTTTTCATGTTTAGGTTTCACTCTGTTTTCTCCTATATGGATACATGTAGTTGGAACTCTCAATCAAACACGGTTTGTGCTAGCTCTTTGAAACTTGGCACAATAATGTAGTTCCAAGTACTATCGCTATGGTTTGTGTGCCATTGAAGTAGCCCCAAGCAGAGACTGACGAGAATCACTTTCCTTGAAGGGTTTGCCAGCTCCAAAAACTACGAGGTTTCCTGAAATCTCAGCAAACATTTTTTCACCCAATCTTGATGATCCTTGCAGGTAGTTATCAGTACACGAATCCCACTTGGCTCACCAAATTTCGTTCTTCTAGGTTAACCGTTCCTTGCAGTAACGTTTTCATGTTTAGGTTTCTCTCTGTTTTCTCCTATATGGATACATGTAGTTGGAACTCTAAATCAAACACGGTTTGTGCTAGCTCTTGAAACTTGGCACATAATGTAGTTCCAAGTTCTATCGCTATGGTTTGTGTGCTATTGAAGTAGCCCCAAGCAGAGACTGACCAGAATCACTTTCTTGAAAGGGGTTGCCAAGCTTCCAAAAAACTGCGAGTTTCCTGAAATCTCAGCAAACATTTTTTCACCGAATCTTGATGATACTTCCATTAATGATCAGTACACCAATCCCCACTTGGCTCACCAAATTTCATTCTTCTAGGTTAACCGTTCCCTTGCAGTATCCGTTTTTCATGTTTAGGTTTCACTCTGTTTTCTCCTATATGGATACATGTAGTTGGAACTCTAATCAAACACGGTTTGTGCTAGCTCTTTGAAACTTGGCACAATAATTTAGTTCCAAGTTCTATCATTATGGTTTGTGTGCTATTGAAGTAGCCCCAAAAGCAGAAGACTGACCAGAATCACTTTCATTGAAAGGGGTTGCCAAGCTCCAAAAAAACTGCGAGTTTCCTGACATCTCAGCAAATATTTTTTCACCCAATCTTGAAGATACTTGCAGGTAGTTATCAGTACACGAATCCCACTTGGCTCACTCAATTTTGTTCTTTTAGGTTGAACCGTTCCTTTGCAGTAACCTGTTTTCATGTTTAGGTTTCTCTCTGTTTTCTCCTATATGGAATACATGTAGTTGGAACTCTAAATCAAACACGGTTTGTGCTAGCTCTTTGAAACTTGGCACAATAATGTAGTTCCAAGTTCTATCGCTAGGTTTGTGTGCTATTGAAGTAGCCCCAAGCAGAGACTGACCAGAATCACTTTCCTTGAAATGGGTTTGCCATGCTTCCAAAAAACTGCGAGTTTCCTGAAATCTCAGCAAACATTTTTTCACCGAATCTTGATGATACTTCCATTTAATGATCAGTACACCAATCCCACTTGGCTCACCAAATTTCATTCTTCTAGGTTAAACCGTTCCTTTGCAGTATCCGTTTTCATGTTTAGGTTTCACTCTGTTTTCTCCTATATGGATACATGTAGTTGGAACTCTAAATCAAACACGGTTTGTGCTAGCTCTTTGAAACTTGGCACAATAATATAGTTCCAAGTTCTACCGCGATGGTTTGTGTGCTATTGAAGTATCCCTAAGCAGAGACTGACGAGAATCACTTTCATTGAAAGGGCTTGCCAAGCTTCCAAAAAACTACGAGTTTCCTGAAATGTCAGCAAACATTTTTTCACAAAATCTTGATGATACTTGCAGGTAGTTATCAGTACACGAATCCCACTTGGCTCACCAAATTTAGTTCTTCTAGGTTAAACCTTTCCTTTGCAGAAACCGTTTTCATGTTTAGGTTTCACTCTGTTTTCTCCTATATGGATACATGTAGTTGGAATTCTAAATCAAACACGGTTTGTGCTAGCTCTTTGAAACTTGGCACAATAATGTAGTTCCAAGTTCTATCGCTATGGTTTGTGTCCTACTGAAGTTGCCCCAAGCAGAAACTGACGAGAATCACATTCATTGAAAGGGGTTGCCAAGCTTCCAAAAAACTGCGAGTTTCCTGAAATCTCAGCAAACATTTTTTCACCCAATCTTGATGATCCTTGCAGGTAGTTATCAGTACACCAATCCCACTTGGCTCACCAAATTTCGTTCTTCTAGGTTAAACCGTTCCTTTGCAGTAACCGTTTTCATGTTTAGGTTTCACTCTGTTTTCTCCTATATGGATACATGTAGTTGGAACTCTAAATCAAACACGGTTTGTGTTAGCTCTTTGAAACTTGGCACAATAATGTAGTTCCAAGTTCTATCGCTATGGTTTGTGTGCCATTGAAGTAGCCCCAAGTAGAGACTGACCAGAATCACTTTCATTGAAAGGGCTTGCCAAGCTTCCAAAAAAACTACGAGTTTCCTGAAATCTCAGCAAACATTTTTTCACCCAATCTTGATGATCTTTGAAGGTAGTTATCAGTACACGAATCCCACTTGGCTCACCAAATTTCGTTCTTCTAGGTTAAACCGTTCCTTTGCAGAAACGGTTTTCATGTTTAGGTTTCACTCTGTTTTCTCCTATATGGATACATGTAGTTGGAACTCTCAATCAAACACGGTTTGTGCTAGCTCTTTGAAACTTGGCACAATAATGTAGTTCCAAGTACTATCGCTATGGTTTGTGTGCCATTGATGTAGCCCCAAGCAGAGACTGACGAGAATCACTTTCCTTGAAAGGGGTTGCCAAGCTTCCAAAAAACTACGAGTTTCCTGAAATCTCAAAAAACATTTTTTCACCCAATCTTGATGATCCTTGCAGGTAGTTATCAGTACACCAATCCCACTTGGCTCACCAAATTTCGTTCTTCTAGGTTAAACCGTTCCTTTGCAGTAACCGTTTTCATGTTTAGGTTTCTCTCTGTTTTCTCCTATATGGATACATGTAGTTGGAACTCTAAATCAAACACGGTTTGTGCTAGCTCTTTGAAACTTGGCACAATAATGTAGTTCCAAGTTCTATCGCTATGGTTTGTGTGCTATTGAAGTAGCCCCAAGCAGAGACTGACCAGAATCACTTTCCTTGAAAGGGGTTGCCAAGCTTCCAAAAAACTGCGAGTTTCCTGAAATCTCAGCAAACATTTTTTCACCGAATCTTGATGATACTTCCATTTAATGATCAGTACACCAATCCCACTTGGCTCACCAAATTTCATTCTTCTAGGTTAAACCGTTCCTTTGCAGTATCCGTTTTCATGTTTAGGTTTCACTCTGTTTTCTCCTATATGGATACATGTAGTTGGAACTCTAAATCAAACACGGTTTGTGCTAGCTCTTTGAAACTTGGCACAATAATGTAGTTCCAAGTTCTATCACTATGGTTTGTGTGCTATTGAAGTAGCCCCAAGCAGAGACTGACCAGAATCACTTTCATTGAAAGGGGTTGCCAAGCTTCCCAAAGACTGGGAGTTTCCTGAAATCTCAGCAAATATTTTTTCACCCAATCTTGAAGATACTTGCAGGTAGTTATCAGTACACGAATCCCACTTGGCTCACTCAATTTTGTTCTTTTAGGTTGAACCGTTCCTTTGCAGTAACCGTTTTCATGTTTAGGTTTCTCTCTGTTTTCTCCTATATGGATACATGTAGTTGGAACTCTAAATCAAACACGGTTTGTGCTAGCTCTTTGAAACTTGGCACAATAATGTAGTTCCAAGTTCTATCGCTATGGTTTGTGTGCTATTGAAGTAGCCCCAAGCAGAGACTGACCAGAATCACTTTCCTTGAAAGGGGTTGCCAAGCTTCCAAAAAACTGCGAGTTTCCTGAAATCTCAGCAAACATTTTTTCACCGAATCTTGATGATACTTCCATTTAATGATCAGTACACCAATCCCACTTGGCTCACCAAATTTCGTTCTTCTAGGTTAAACCGTTCCTTTGCAGTATCCGTTTTCATGAATAGGTTTCACTCTGTTTTCTCCTATATGGATACATGTAGTTGGAACTCTAAATCAAACACGGTTTGTGTTAGCTCTTTGAAACTTGGCACAATAATGTAGTTCCAAGTTCAATCGCTATGGTTTGTGTGCCATTGAAGTAGCCCCAAGTAGAGACTGACAAGAATCACTTTCATTGAAAGGGCTTGCCAAGCTTCCAAAAAACTACGAGTTTCCTGAAATCTCAGCAAACATTTTTTCCCCCAATCTTGATGATCTTTGCAGGTAGTTATCAGTACACGAATCCCACTTGGCTCACCAAATTTCGTTCTTCTAGGTTAAACCGTTCCTTTGCAGTATCCGTTTTCATGTTTAGGTTTCACTCTGTTTTCTTCTATATGGATACATGTAGTTGGAACTCTAAATCAAACACGGTTTGTGCTAGCTCTTAGAAACTTGGCACAATAATGTAGTTCCAAGTTCTATCGCTATGGTTTGTGTGCTATTGAAGTAGTCCCCCCAAGCAGAGACTGACCAGAATCACTTTCATTGAAAGGGGTTGCCAAGCTTCCAAAAAACTGCGAGTTTCCTGAAATGTCAGCAAATATATTTTTCACCCAATCTTGATGATACTTGCAGGTAGTTATCAGTACACGAATCCCACTTGGCTCACTTCAAATTCGTTCTTTTAGTTGAACCGTTCCTTTGCAGAAACGGTTTTCATGTTTAGGGTTTCACTCTGTTTTCTCTATATGGATACATGTAGTTGGAACTCTCAATCAAACACGGTTTGTGCTAGCTCCTTGAAACTTGGCACAATAATGTAGTTCCAAGTACTATCGCTATGGTTTGTGTGCCATTTGATGTAGCCCCAAGCAGAGACTGACCAGAATCACTTTCCTTGAAAGGGGTGCCAGCTTCCAAAAACTGCGAGTTTCCTGAAATCTCAGCAAACATTTTTTCAACCGAATCTTGATGATACTTCCCATTAATGATCAGTACACCAATCCCAATGGCTCACCAAATTTCATTCTTCTAGGTTAAACCGTTCCTTTGCAGTATCCGTTTTCATGTTTAGGTTTCACTCTGTTTTCTCCTATATGGATACATGTAGTTGGAACTCTAAATCAAACACGGTTTGTGCTAGCTCTTTGAAACTTGGCACAATAAATGTAGTTCCAAGTTCTATCACTATGGTTTGTGTGCTATTGAAGTAGCCCCAAGCAGAGACTGACCAGAATCACTTTCATTGAAAGGGGTTGCCAAGCTTCCCAAAGACTGGGAGTTTCCTGAAATCTCAGCAAATATTTTTTCACCCAATCTTGAAGATACTTGCAGGTAGTTATCAGTACACGAATCCCACTTGGCTCACTCAATTTTGTTCTTTTAGGTTGAACCGTTCCTTTGCAGTAACCGTTTTCATGTTTAGGTTTCTCTCTGTTTTCTCCTATATGGATACATGTAGTTGGAACTCTAAATCAAACACGGTTTGTTCTAGCTCTTGAAACTTGGCACAATAATGTAGTTCCAAGTTCTATCGCTAGGTTTGTGTTGCTATTGAAGTAGCCCCAAGCAGAGACTGACCAGAATCACTTTCTTGAAAGGGGTTGCCAAGCTTCCAAAAAACTGCGAGTTTCCTGAATCTCAGCAAACATTTTTTCACCGAATCTTGATGATACTTCCATTTAATGATCAGTACACCAATCCCACTTGGCTCACCAAATTTCGTTCTTCTAGGTTAAACCGTTCCTTTGCAGTATCCGTTTTCATGAATAGGTTTCACTCTGTTTTCTCCTATATGGATACATGTAGTTGGAACTCTAAATCAAACACGGTTTGTGTTAGCTCTTTGAACTGGCACAATAATGTAGTTCCAAGTTCAATCGCTATGGTTTGTGTGCCATTGAAGTAGCCCAAGTAGAGACTGACCAGAAATCACTTCATTGAAAGGGCTTGCCAAGCTTCCAAAAACTACGAGTTTCCTGAAATCTCAGCAAACATTTTTTCCCCCCATTCTTGATGATCTTTGCAGGTAGTTTATCAGTACACGAATCCCACTTGGCTCACCAAATTTCGTTCTTCTAGTTTAACCGTTCCTTTGCAGTATCCGTTTTCATGTTTAGGTTTCACTCTGTTTTCTTCTATATGGGATACATGTAGTTGGAACTCTAAATCAAAACACGGTTTGTGCTAGCTCTTTGAAACTTGGCACAATAATGTAGTTCCAAGTTCTATCGCTATGGTTTGTGTGCTATGAAGTAGTCCCAAGCAGAGACTGACCAGAATCACTTTCATTGAAAGGGGTTGCCAAGCTTCCAAAAAACTGCGAGTTTCCTGAAATGTCAGCAAACATTTTTCACCCAATCTTGATGATACTTGCAGGTAGTTATCAGTACACGAATCCCACTTGGCTCACTCAATTTCGTTCTTTTAGGTTGAACGTTCCTTTGCAGAAACGGTTTTCATGTTTAGGTTCACTCTGTTTTCTCCTATATGGATACATGTAGTTGGAACTCTCAATCAAACACGGTTTGTGCTAGCTCTTTGAAACTTGCACATAATGTAGTTCCAAATACTATCGCTATGGTTGTGTGCCATTGATGTAGCCCCAAGCAGAGACTGACGAGAATCACTTTCCTTGAAAGGGGTTGCCAAGTTCCAAAAAACTACGAGTTTCTGAAATCTCAGCAAACATTTTTTTCACCCAATCTTGATGATCCTTGCAGGTAGTTATCAGTACACGAATCCCACTTGGCTCACCAAATTTCGTTCTTCTAGGTTAAACCGTTCCTTTGCAGTAACCGTTTTCATGTTTAGGTTTCTCTCTGTTTTCTCCTATATGGATACATGTAGTTGGAACTCTAAATCAAACACGGTTTGTGCTAGCTCTTTGAAACTTGGCACAATAATGTAGTTCCAAGTTCTATTCGCTATGGTTTGTGTGCTATTGAAGTAGCCCCAAGCAGAGACTGACCAGAATCACTTTCCTTGAAAGGGGTTGCCAAGCTTCCAAAAAAACTGCGAGTTTCCTGAAATCTCAGCAAACATTTTTTCACCGAATCTTGATGATACTTCCATTTAATGATTCAGTACACCAATCCCAATTGGCTCACCAAATTTCATTCTTCTAGGTTAAACCGTTCCTTTGCAGTATCCGTTTTTCATGTTTAGGTTTCACTCTGTTTTCTCCTATATGGATACATGTAGTTGGAATTCTAAATCAAACAACGGTTTGTGCTAGCTCTTTGAAACTTGGCACAATAATGTAGTTCCAAGTTCTATCGCTATGGTTTGTGTCCTACTCAAGTTGCCCCAAGCAGAAACTGACGAGAATCACATTCATGAAAGGGTTGCCAAGCTTCCAAAAAACTGCGAGTTTCCTGAAATCTCAGCAAACATTTTTTCACCCAATCTTGATGATGCTTGCAGGTAGTTATCAGTACACCAATCCCACTGGCTCACCAAATTTCGTTCTTCTCGTTTAAAACCGTTGTTTGCAGTAACCGTTTTCATGTTTAGGTTTCACTATGTTTTCTCCTATATGGATACATGTAGTTGGAACTCTAAATCAAACACGGTTTGTGTTAGCTCTTTGAAACTTGCACAATAATGTAGTTCCAAGTTCTATCGCTATGGTTTGTGTGCCATTGAAGTAGCCCCAAGCAGAGACTGACCAGAATCACTTTCATTGAAAGGGGTTGCCAAGCTTCCAAAAAACTACTAGTTTCCTGAAATCTCAGCAAACATTTTTTCACCCAATCTTGATGATCCTTGCAGGTAGTTATCAGTACACGAATCCCACTTGGCTCACCAAATTTCGTTCTTTAGGTTAAACCGTTCCTTTGGAGTTACCGTTTTCATGTTTAGGTTTCACTCTGTTTTTTTCTATATGGATACATGTATTTGGAACTCTAAATCAAACACGGTTTGTGCTAGCTCTTTGAAACTTGGCACAATAATGTAGTTCCAAGTTCTATCGCTATGGTTTGTGTGCTATTGAAGTAGCCCCAAGCAGAGACTGACCAGAATCACTTTCATTGAAAGGGGTTGCCAAGCTTCCAAAAACTGGAAGTTTCCTGAAATGTCAGCAAACATTTTTTCACCCAATCTTGATGATACTTGCAGGTAGTTATCAGTACAGGAATCCACTTGCTCACTCAATTTCGTTCTTTTAGGTTGAACCGTTCCTTTGCAGTAACCGTTTTCATGTTTAGGTTTCTCTCTGTTTCTCCTATATGGATACATGTAGTTGGAACTCTAAATCAAACACGGTTTGTGCTAGCTCTTTGAAACTTGGCACAATAATGTAGTTCCAAGTTCTATCGCTATGGTTTGTGTCCTGTTGAAGTAGCCCCAAGCAGAGACTGACCAGAATCACTTTCCTTGAAAGGGGTTGCCAAGCTTCCAAAAAACTGCGAGTTTCCTGAAATCTCAGCAAACATTTTTTTCACCGAATCTTGATGATACTTCCATTTAATGATCAGTACACCAATCCCACTTGGCTCACCAAATTTCTTCTTCTAGGTTAAACCGTTCCTTTGCAGTATCCGTTTTCATGTATAGGTTTCACTCTGTTTTCTCCTATATGGATACATGTAGTTGGAACTCTAAATCAAACACGGTTTGTGCTAGCTCTTTGAAACTTGGCACAATAATGTAGTTCCAAGTTCTATCGCGATGGTTTGTGTGCTATTGAAGTATCCCTAAGCAGAGACTGACGAGAATCACTTTCATTGAAAGGGCTTGCCAAGCTTCCAAAAAACTACGAGTTTCCTGAAATGTCAGCAAACATTTTTTCACCCAATCTTGATGATACTTGCAGGTAGTTATCAGTACACGAATCCCACTTGGCTCACCAAATTTAGTTCTTCTAGGTTAAACCTTTCCTTTGCAGAAACCGTTTTCATGTTTAGGTTTCACTCTGTTTTCTCCTATATGGATACATGTAGTTGGAATTCTAAATCAAACACGGTTTGTGCTAGCTCTTTGAAACTTGGCACAATAATGTAGTTCCAAGTTCTATCGCTATGGTTTGTGTCCTACTGAAGTAGCCCCAAGCAGAAACTGACGAGAATCACATTCATTGAAAGGGGTTGCCAAGCTTCCAAAAAACTGCGAGTTTCCTGAAATCTCAGCAAACATTTTTTCACCCAATCTTGATGATCCTTGCAGGTAGTTATCAGTACACGAAACCCACTTGGCTCACCAAATTTCGTTCTTCTAGGTTAAACCGTTCCTTTGCAGTAACCGTTTTCATGTTTAGGTTTCACTATGTTTTCTCCTATATGGATACATGTAGTTGGAACTCTAAATCAAACACGGTTTGTGTTAGCTCTTTGAAACTTGGCACAATAATGTAGTTCCAAGTTCTATCGCTATGGTTTGTGTGCCATTGAAGTAGCCCCAAGCAGAGACTGAGCAGAATCACTTTCATTGAAAGGGGTTGCCAAGCTTCCAAAAAACTACGAGTTTCCTGAAATCTCAGCAAACATTTTTTCACCCAATCTTGATGATCCTTGCAGGTAGTTATCAGTACACGAATCCCACTTGGCTCACCAAATTTCGTTCTTCTAGGTTAAACCGTTCCTTTGCAGTTACCGTTTTCATGTTTAGGTTTCACTCTGTTTTCTCCTATATGGATACATGTAGTTGGAACTCTAAATCAAAGACGGTTTGTGCTAGCTCTTTGAAACTTGGCACAATAATGTAGTTCCAAGTTCTATCGCTATGGTTTGTGTGCTATTGAAGTAGTCCCAAGCAGAGACTGACCAGAATCACTTTCATTGAAAGGGGTTGCCAAGCTTCCAAAAAACTGCGAGTTTCCTGAAATGTCAGCAAACATTTTTTCACCCAATCTTGATGATACTTTCAGGTAGTTATCAGTACACGAATCCCACTTGGCTCACTCAATTTCGTTCTTTTAGGTTGAACCGTTCCTTTACAGAAACGGTTTTCATGTTTAGGTTTCACTCTGTTTTCTCCTATATGGATACATGTAGTTGGAACTCTAAATCAAACACGGTTTGTACTAGCTCTTTGAAACTTGGCACAATAATGTAGTTCCAAGTACTATCGCTATGGTTTGTGTGCCATTGAAGTAGCCCCAAGCAGAGACTGACCAGAATCACTTTCATTGAAAGGGGTTGCCAAGCTTCCAAAAAACTGCGAGTTTCCTGAAATCTCAGCAAACATTTTTTCACCGAATCTTGATGATTCTTCCATTTAATGATCAGTACACCAATCCCACTTGGCTCACCAAATTTCATTCTTCTAGGTTAAACCGTTCCTTTGCAGTATCCGTTTTCATGTTTAGGTTTCACTCTGTTTTCTCCTATAAGGATACATGTAGTTGGAACTCTAAATCAAACACGGTTTGTGCTAGCTCTTTGAAACTTGGCACAATAATGTAGTTCCAAGTTCTATCACTATGTTTTGTGTGCTATTGAAGTAGCCCCAAGCAGAGACTGACCAGAATCACTTTCATTGAAAGGGGTTGCCAAGCTTCCAAAAAACTGCGAGTTTCCTGAAATCTCAGCAAATATTTTTTCACCCAATCTTGAAGATACTTGCAGGTAGTTATCAGTACACGAATCCCACTTGGCTCACTCAATTTCGTTCTTTTAGGTTGAACCGTTCCTTTGCAGAAACGGTTTTCATGTTTAGGTTTCACTCTGTTTTCTCCTATATGGATACATGTAGTTGGAACTCTAAATCAAACACGGTTTGTGCTAGCTCTTTGAAACTTGGCACAATAATGTAGTTCCAAGTACTATCGCTATGGTTTGTGTGCCATTGAAGTAGCCCCAAGCAGAGACTGACGAGAATCACTTTCCTTGAAAGGGGTTGCCAAGCTTCCAAAAAACTACGAGTTTCCTGAAATCTCAGCAAACATTTTTTCACCCAAGCTTGATGATCCTTGCAGGTAGTTATCAGTACACGAATCCCACTTGGCTCTCCAAATTTCGTTCTTCTAGGTTAAACCGTTCCTTTGCATTAACCGTTTTCATGTTTAGGTTTCTCTCTGTTTTCTCCTATATGGATACATGTAGTTGGAACTCTAAATCAAACACGGTTTGTGCTAGCTCTTTGAAACTTGGCACAATAATGTAGTTCCAAGTTCTATCGCTATGGTTTGTGTGCCATTGTAGTAGCCCCAAGCAGAGACTGACCAGAATCACTTTCCTTGAAAGGGGTTGCCAAGCTTCCAAAAAACTGCGAGTTTCCTGAAATCTCAGCAAACATTTTTTCACCGAATCTTGATGATACTTCCATTTAATGATCAGTACACCAATCCCACTTGGCTCACCAAATTTCATTCTTCTAGGTTAAACCGTTCCTTTGCAGTATCCGTTTTCATGTTTAGGTTTCACTCTGTTTTCTCCTATATGGATACATGTAGTTGGAACTCTAAATCAAACACGGTTTGTGCTAGCTCTTTGAAACTTGGCACAATAATGTAGTTCCAAGTTCTATCACTATGGTTTGTGTGCTATTGAAGTAGCCCCAAGCAGAGACTGACCAGAATCACTTTCATTGAAAGGGGTTGCCAAGCTTCCAAAAACTGCGAGTTTCCTGAAATCTCAGCAAATATTTTTTCACCCAATCTTGAAGATACTTGCAGGTAGTTATCAGTACACGAATCCCACTTGGCTCACTCAATTTCGTTCTTCTAGGTTAAACCGTTCCTTTGCAGAAACGGTTTTCATGTTTAGGTTTCACTCTGTTTTCTCCTATATGGATACATGTAGTTGGAACTCTCAATCAAACACGGTTTGTGCTAGCTCTTTGAAACTTGGCACAATAATGTAGTTCCAAGTTCTATCGCTATGGTTTGTGTGCTATTGAAGTAGCCCCAAGCAGAGACTGACGAGAATCACTTTCCTTGAAAGGGGTTGCCAAGCTTCCAAAAAACTACGAGTTTCCTGAATCTCAGCAAACAGTTTTTCACCCAATCTTGATGATCCTTGCAGGTAGTTATCAGTACACGAATCCCACTTGGCTCACCAAATTTTGTTCTTCTAGGTTAAACCGTTCCTTTGCAGTAACCGTTTTCATGTTTAGGTTTCTCTCTGTTTTCTCCTATATGGATACATGTAGTTGGAACTCTAAATCAAACACGGTTTGTGCTAGCTCTTTGAAACTTGGCACAATAATGTAGTTCCAAGTTCTATCGCTATGGTTGTGTGCTATTGAAGTAGCCCCAACAGAGACTGACCAGAATCACTTTCTTGAAAGGGGTTGCCAAGCTTCCAAAAAACTGCGAGTTTCCTGAAATGCAGCAAACATTTTTTCACCCAATCTTGATGATCCTTGCAGGTAGTTATCAGTACACGAATCCCACTTGGCTCACCAAATTTCGTTCTTCTAGGTTAAACCGTTACTTTGCAGTTACCGTTTTCATGTTTAGGTTTCACTCTGTTTTCTTCTATATGGATACATGTAGTTGGAACTCTAAATCAAACACGGTTTGTGCTAGCTCTTTGAAACTTGGCACAATAATGTAGTTCCAAGTTCTATCGCGATGGTTTGTGTGCTATTGAAGTAGTCCCAAGTAGAGACTGACCAGATCACTTTCATTGAAAGGGGTTGCCAAGCTTCCAAAAAACTGCGAGTTTCCTGAAATGTCAGCAAATATTTTTTCACCAATCTTGACGATACTTGCAGGTAGTTATCAGTACACGAATCCCACTTGGCTCACTCAATTTCGTTCTTTTAGGTTGAACCGTTCCTTTGCAGAAACGGTTTTCATGTTTAGGTTTCACTCTGTTTTCTCCTATATGGATACATGTAGTTGGAACTCTCAATCAAACACGGTTTGTGCTAGCTCTTTGAAACTTGGCACAATAATGTAGTTCCCAGTTCTATCGCTATGGTTTGTGTGCATTGAAGTAGCCCAAGCAGAGACTGACGAGAATCACTTTCCTTGAAAGGGGTTGCCAAGCTTCCAAAAACTACGAGTTTCCTGAAATCTCAGCAAACATTTTTTCACCCAATCTTGATGATCCTTGCAGGTAGTTATCAGTACACGAATCCCACTTGGCTCACTCAATTTTGTTCTTTTAGGTTGAACCGTTCCTTTGCAGTAACCGTTTTCATGTTTAGGTTTCTCGTTTCTCTCTGTTTTCTCCTATATGGATACATGTATTTGGAACTCTAAATCAAACACGGTTTTGTGCTAGCTCTTTGAAACTTGGCACAATAATGTAGTTCCAAGTTCTATCGCTATGGTTTGTGTGCTATTGAAGTAGCCCCAAGCAGAGACTGACCAGAATCACTTTCCTTGAAAGGGGTTGCCAAGCTTCCAAAAAACTGCGAGTTTCCTGAAATCTCAGCAAACATTTTTTCACCGAATCTTGATGATACTTCCATTTAATGATCAGTACAGCAATCCCACTTGGCTCACCAAATTTCGTTCTTCTAGGTTAAACCGTTCCTTTGCAGTATCCGTTTTCATGTATAGGTTTCACTCTGTTTTCTCCTATATGGATACATGTAATTGGAACTCTAAATCAAACACGGTTTGTGCTAGCTCTTTGAAACTTGGCACAATAATGTAGTTCCAAGTTCTATCGCGATGGTTTGTGTGCTATTGAAGTATCCCTAAGCAGAGACTGACGAGAATCACTTTCATTGAAAGGGCTTGCCAAGCTTCCAAAAAACTACGAGTTTCCTGAAATGTCAGCAAACATTTTTTCACCCAATCTTGATGATACTTGCAGGTAGTTATCAGTACACGAATCCCACTTGGCTCACCAAATTTAGTTCTTCTAGGTTAAACCTTTCCTTTGCAGAAACCGTTTTCATGTTTAGGTTTCACTCTGTTTTCTCCTATATGGATACATGTAGTTGGAATTCTAAATCAAACACGGTTTGTGCTAGCTCTTTGAAACTTGGCACAATAATGTAGTTCCAAGTTCTATCGCTATGGTTTGTGTCCTACTGAAGTTGCCCCAAGCAGAAACTGACGAGAATCACATTCATTGAAAGGGGTTGCCAAGCTTCCAAAAAACTGCGAGTTTCCTGAAATCTCAGCAAACATTTTTTCCCCAATCTTGATGATCCTTGCAGGTAGTTATCAGTACACCAATCCCACTTGGCTCACCAAATTTCGTTCTTCTAGGTTAAACCGTTCCTTTGCAGTAACCGTTTTCATGTTTAGGTTTCACTATGTTTTCTCCTATATGGATACATGTAGTTGGAACTCTAAATCAAACACGGTTTGTGTTAGCTCTTTGAAACTTGGCACAATAATGTAGTTCCAAGTTCTATCGCTATGGTTTGTGTGCCATTGAAGTAGCCCCAAGCAGAGACTGACCAGAATCACTTTCATTGAAAGGGGTTGCCAAGCCTCCAAAAAACTACGAGTTTCCTGAAATCTCAGCAAACATTTTTTCACCCAATCTTGATGATCCTTGCAGGTAGTTATCAGTACACGAATCCCACTTGGCTCACCAAATTTCGTTCTTCTAGGTTAAACCGTTCCTTTGCAGTTACCGTTTTCATGTTTAGGTTTCACTCTGTTTTCTTCTATATGGATACATGTAGTTGGAACTCTAAATCAAACACGGTTTGTGCTAGCTCTTTGAAACTTGGCACAATAATGTAGTTCCAAGTTCTATCGCTATGGTTTGTGTGCTATTGAAGTAGTCCCAAGCAGAGACTGACCAGAATCACTTTCATTGAAAGGGGTTGCCAAGCTTCCAAAAAACTGCGAGTTTCCTGAAATGTCAGAAAACATTTTTTCACCCAATCTTGATGATACTTGCAGGTAGTTATCAGTACACGAATCCCACTTGGCTCACTCAATTTCGTTCTTTTAGGTTGAACCGTTCCTTTGCAGAAACGGTTTTCATGTTTAGGTTTCACTCTGTTTTCTCCTATATGGATACATGTAGTTGGAACACTCAATCAAACACGGTTTGTGCTAGCTCTTGAAACTTGGCACAATAATGTAGTTCCAAGTACTATCGCTATGGTTTGTGTGCCATTGAAGTAGCCCCAAGCAGAGACTGACGAGAATCACTTTCCTTGAAAGGGGTTGCCAAGCTTCCAAAAAACTACGAGTTTCCTGAAATCTCAGCAAACATTTTTTCACCCAATCTTGATGATCCTTGCAGGTAGTTATCAGTACACGAATCCCACTTGGCTCACTCAATTTTGTTCTTTTAGGTTGAACCGTTCCTTTGCAGTAACCGTTTCATGTTTAGGTTTCTCTCTGTTTTCTCCTATATGGATACATGTATTTGGAACTCTAAATCAAACACGGTTTGTGCTAGCTCTTTGAAACTTGGCACAATAATGTAGTTCCAAGTTCTATCGCTATGGTTTGTGTGCTATTGAAGTAGCCCCAAGCAGAGACTGACCAGAATCACTTTCCTTGAAAGGGGTTGCCAAGCTTCCAAAAAACTGCGAGTTTCCTGAAATCTCAGCAAACATTTTTTCACCGAATCTTGATGATACTTCCATTTAATGATCAGTACAGCAATCCCACTTGGCTCACCAAATTTCGTTCTTCTAGGTTAAACCGTTCCTTTGCAGTATCCGTTTTCATGTATAGGTTTCACTCTGTTTTCTCCTATATGGATACATGTAGTTGGAACTCTAAATCAAACACGGTTTGTGCTAGCTCTTTGAAACTTGGCACAATAATGTAGTTCCAAGTTCTATCGCGATGGTTTGTGTGCTATTGAAGTATCCCTAAGCAGAGACTGACGAGAATCACTTTCATTGAAAGGGCTTGCCAAGCTTCCAAAAAACTACGAGTTTCCTGAAATGTCAGCAAACATTTTTTCACCCAATCTTGATGATACTTGCAGGTAGTTATCAGTACACGAATCCCACTTGGCTCACCAAATTTAGTTCTTCTAGGTTAAACCTTTCCTTTGCAGAACCGTTTTCATGTTTAGGTTTCACTCTGTTTTCTCCTATATGGATACATGTAGTTGGAATTCTAAATCAAACACGGTTTGTGCTAGCTCTTTGAAACTTGGCACAATAATGTAGTTCCAAGTTCTATCGCTATGGTTTGTGTCCTACTGAAGTTGCCCCAAGCAGAAACTGACGAGAATCACATTCATTGAAAGGGGTTGCCAAGCTTCCAAAAACTGCGAGTTTCCTGAAATCTCAGCAAACATTTTTTCACCCAATCTTGATGATCCTTGCAGGTAGTTATCAGTACACCAATCCCACTTGGCTCACCAAATTTCGTTCTTCTAGGTTAAACCGTTCCTTTGCAGTAACCGTTTTCATGTTTAGGTTTCACTATGTTTTCTCCTATATGGATACATGTAGTTGGAACTCTAAATCAAACACGGTTTGTGTTAGCTCTTTGAAACTTGGCACAATAATGTAGTTCCAAGTTCTATCGCTATGGTTTGTGTGCCATTGAAGTAGCCCCAAGCAGAGACTGACCAGAATCACTTTCATTGAAAGGGGTTGCCAAGCCTCCAAAAAACTACGAGTTTCCTGAAATCTCAGCAAACATTTTTCACCCAATCTTGATGATCCTTGCAGGTAGTTATCAGTACACGAATCCCACTTGGCTCACCAAATTTCGTTCTTCTAGGTTAAACCATTCCTTTGCAGTTACCGTTTTCATGTTTAGGTTTCACTCTGTTTTCTTCTATATGGATACATGTAGTTGGAACTCTAAATCAAACACGGTTTGTGCTAGCTCTTTGAAACTTGGCACAATAATGTAGTTCCAAGTTCTATCGCTATGGTTTGTGTGCTATTGAAGT
>NW_027552896.1:0-52777 GCF_045843805.1 Urocitellus parryii
GTGGATCTCCATTGCTTCCACGATGCTTTTTGACCCTGACACCCTGCTAGGCCCAGCAGACCCTTATATGTAAAGGCATCTTGTTATATGGAGAGGTTTCCGGGGAATATTCAGAATCAGGTTGCTGTGGTCAAGGGGGCAAGCTCTGTGGTATAGAAGCCTGGTTGGTGCATTCTCCTAGGACCCTGAGTCAGCACTCGTGACAGAACTCCCTCCAGCACTGTGTCCCAGTTGAACTCCTTGTATTTCATGAAGCAAATAGGAAACTCCCAGTGAAGCAGCAAGAAACACCAGGAAAAGTGGAGGATGACCAAATGGCCTCACAGTCCACACGGGGAAACACTTTGACCCCAGTGGCCACAGTTGACCTACAAAGAGAGAATTCAGCACTGCTGCCTCATGTTCGTTGGAAAATCAGAAACCATGTCCTCCAGGTCACATAGATGCAGAAAAAGCTTTGATGGTCTCACTACAAAGGAAGATAAAGCTCCTGACAACAACATATATTTCAAGGGTCCAACCTCAGAGGCAGTTTCCCAAGAAGTCTTTAGGCCAGCAGAGCTCCATGTTTGTGGAGTGTTTACCCTGTCCCTTACTTATGGAAACTCCTCTACCACCTCCAAGCTTGTGAACTCCTGAGCATTTTCCATTGTATATATGTATTCACAGATTTTCTAACTCTTCTCTTCGAATTGTGTCTTACTTGGGGCAAAGGTAATGTCAAGGCATTGTTCTTGATGAGAGTGGGAAGATTTTTGTGTAGCACATCATTGCATACACATTGGATTCATTTTCCTATTTTCCATTCAAAATACTGAATCCCTGACACTAACCCATACCCTCCTAGACTCTGATTACCAATGCTGATATGATGGAGGAAAATAACCCAAACAGAATAGCAATACATGCAGTTCAGAGGAGGCATGGTGTATAATTGGACTTTCCTTTGGCATTATAAAGGCTAGGTGTTATAAATCTAGTCCAATTTAAGAGAAGTAGTTCTCCATGTGTTTGTAAAGTTAACAAATATGTGAATTCCTGTCTCCCTTTCTCTGTAGCCTATTCAGCACATGTATTTTTACATGCACATATAGAATCCTACCTGGTATCCCACGTACATTCTTGTGAGGAGGCTGACATGGCAGATACAAATTGTGAGAAGAGATCACTCCTCCTAAACGCTGTTGGAACTGAAAATTCAACCTATGGGTGAGCTTTCTACTTGAACAACATGATACATAAATCCATATTCAGTAAATTAAATATTTTTGGATCTGTGGATGATATATATTTCATGATGAATTTTGATTGGCATATATATTTCTACTTTTTAAAGTCTCTGTGTGTTTGTATTGTTTGAATGTGTGTGTATATATATATATATATATATACACACACACACACACACACACTCTCTCTCTCTCCAGATTTTTCAAAGTATGAATTATATGTGTCTTATTATACACTCCCTAAATTCATTCATGTTCAGGTATGTGGATTTATAATTATCTTTTCAAAAGATTATTCTCAGAAATATTCATCCACCTGAAATACACATTTGTTTCCTAGTGAATGGTGCTTAGAAATCCTAATATTTCTACAGTAACTGACCGAGTTTAGCATCAATACAAGTAGATTCCTATGATACATGATATATATTTTGACGTTTCTTTTTTTTCGACACTGGTATATCACTGTTTCTTCAGTTGATGCACAGCATAGGATATATATTTCATCCACAAGTTCACAATTTCCAGGCATTTGGTTCACTTTCAATCACTTCCTGCTTCAGAACACATGTACTCTTGTATATTTCTGGACTGGCCTTTTCATGAGACTTCTTTCCAAACACATAATTTTCGATTTCCATAATCACTTTTCAAGCAAATCTCACACAGCCTTCATGGTAAACCAGAACCCTAACATTACCATTAGATATATAACTGGTTGGAATGAATGATTTTTTATCAATATTAGATCTCCTATATATTTTCAGGTATGAGTTCAATCCATTATGTAAATTGGAACCAGTTATATTATTTATTCACAGTGTGGTCTATTCATGCATTGTCTCTATATTCATAGACCCAGGGAACACCTACTGGTGCCCCCAAATACTAATCAATACGTCTTCAAGATATTGCTCCCAGAAATGGTGGAGGAAATACTCATGTCACCTGATCTACATATACATTTTATCACAGTGATATTCTGGACACATAATGCAAAGTTCACACTTATGATTGTACCAAAGTCTAAATGCAAAGTGAGCATGGATTACTAAAAACATCCTTGTCCAGGGGCTTAATGCTCTCAAATGTCAATCCTATTGGTGACTACACAGTTGCTTCGTCCTAAGATTACATATTCAACCTCAACCCTGTTGAAAATATCTAATCCGATCACTCACTTTATACTTTGACTGATTTCCCAATGTCTCTATTGATATCTGCTTTCCTACATAATTTCCCATATTCATTATTGTGACTGACCCTTCACATGTGCTGACATTTACATCTACTCTCTAACTGACACCCTACTGCTAAAGAACTTTAGGTCCAAATGTTATACTCACTCTTCTTCCTAAACCTACTATCTTCCTAATCCTACCTACTATCCCTTTTTGTCTGGATGTTCTCTTCCACATTCAATCATCCAAGGTACAAGGTCTTATGCCATTGCATATCAATTTATCTGAGACATCAGTGCAGAATGTAATTCAAAGCTAAGTATCCCAGTCAAGGGCCCAATGCCCTTCTGGGCTTCAAAGCTTACTTAGATTTCTGTTTGCATACATATACTTCACCTATATATTATTATCAATATCAAAGGTTCCCAATACCATTCTTCATCCAGTAGAATGATTCCTAACCCAAATCAAACATGTTCTTACCCCTAACCATACACTGTTCCCACAATCCAACTTTACAGAAGAGCAGGGACAGTGTTGGTCTTACAATAGAGGAATGTAGGGGATCCTCCACCTGCTGAGAACTCAAAGGTCCATGCAGAAATGATCCCTGGAGAAGATGTAGGCAGCACTGAAGGACAGGAGAGAGCAAAAGTCATCTTCCATGGCAAACAACCAGGTCTGTATGACCCTCACTCTTTTTAATGTAGACAAGATGGACCAAACCAGGCCTTGTGGAAAGCTGTTCCTGGGTGCCTATGGAGGATATACCATTCTAACTTGTGAAAGTGTCACAGGAAGCAGGGGAAGCCTTCACCTCATAGGACCCTTGGAAGCAACTGTTAGGACAATTTGGTTGCCAAGCAGTGACCTCACTCAGTTCCTGAAGGAAGTGAGCTCACCTCACTTCTTTTGTGATGGAACTCTCTGAACTTGGCAACCAGGAAGCCAGGCACCCAGAGCCAGTTTCAGTCCCAGTCCCAGTGGGCTCACTTGTTTGCATTTACCAAGGACAGAGTCAGTCTTTCTTGGTACCTACTGATGTGAGGATGACCAAATGCCAGGAAAGCTCTGAAGAGGGGACTTTTCTGAGAAAGCAGGTAGTGAGTGGCTCACTGGTGGCTCCTGACAACTTCATTGAGTAGGCCAAGGAGGCCAGATCTGAGAGAGGACGGGCCATTTTGGGGGAACATTGTATGGCCCACCAGTCAGAAGACACTCCGGATAGTCACAGACCTACTTGGGGGAAGGAGGTGCCTTAGTGGGTGTGGGTATGAGTTTATGGTTTTGTGTCATGTTCTGAGAATAGGTAGGAAAGGCAGTTTGTTTGGTTTGGAGTGGACTGTTTCTAGTAAGTCGTTTGACAAGGCGAGTGTTTCTATGTCTGTGTATCCCACTGTATCCCTGGTTGTAGACATTGGAAAAGAGAATGAATCAATGGATGCGTCCTGTCTAGTAGAAAACTTTCCAGCATTCATCCTTTCCAATTTATGAATGGACTAGGGCTTGCCTTATCTATGGGCAACACCTACTGTCTTGCTAAGTTCCTGTTTTCTTCCTGAATTCTGGCCACTCTCCAGAATAGGCTCATGGTTTTGTGTCCAAGATATGTACCACCTCCCAGCTCTGTGACATGGCCATGTACTGGATAACTGAAGGGAATGGCAAGCATCTCAGAAAACTCAGATATCAGTGTGACCAGTAAAGTGTCAGTGGAGAAACCCTGCTTTGGGCCTTTTGCTTACCTATTGTTCTGTTGCCCTGACTCTCAGGAAGGTCTTTGCCTCAGGCTACCCCTTTGTGAAGCCTGAAGTAAACAGCTTTCAAATGGAAATGAATGGGCATCACCTGTGGCTTTTTGCTTAATTCCTGTGCAAAGGGATGTGTGTGAATCAGCCTCTTGGCCCTGTGTGAGGCTGTGGCTTAGATTCTCAGCACCTGATGGATTAAAGAAAGATCCCATGTGTGCATCCAAAGCCAAAATGGCAAAAAGAGCAGTCATTGTGGATGAAGTCTCTCGCTTTCCTCTGGAAAGTTCCTGACCTGCATCAAGTGAGAATAGGGATCCTTTGGGTCAAATGAGTTCTTCAAAGCCCTGCAGAGGCTAGCCCATAGGTTCTTGGGTTTTCTCATGTCTCCAATTCACACAAAGAATCTATACCCGAAAGTCAGTAGGCCTCAAATTGGAGAAGCAGAGCAGTATTAATGGCAGGCGTATTTGATCACTCCTGGTTCACAGGAAGGGTGTCCAGGCCACCCTGACATTAGGCAAATGAGGGGCAGGGGAGCTTATTCTAGACACTGTCTTGGGCTGCCCCCCTCATGGAAACCTCCAGCCAGAGGTTATGATGAGTGTCTATATGGAAGAAGATGAGGGCCATGTGGCAGTGTTTTGGTTTGAATTTTGGGCATTTGTGAGGCATTTGGAAGGGATGACTGTGTCCACCTGGGCTTGAACTCTGGTGTGATTCCCCGTAGAGACTGAGTTCTGGAACTGAACTCAGAGAAGTATTGCCATGAATTGTGTTGGGATTTTAGGAGGCCACGCATGAGAGTTGCCCTTGGAAACTGAGATCTAGGCCCAGGGTGGCTTTCCACAGAGCACTGGGAATCTCAGCCAGGATATCACATGATTTTATTCTTAAAGACCTGGCAGCCATAATTGAGAGTCAAAACACACATGGACCTCACATTGTAGACCCCAAATGGGCCTGGTTTGATGTGACCTTTTGGCCTGTCTTGGGAAGCCTTGCCTCTGAGTGTTTCTCCAGAGCTTTCATTGAAATGAGCTTCCTCACCATTTAGTGGTTCCTGAATGAATAGAAACCCACAGTGCCTCCAAGTTCATCCTGGAAAAATGGCTTGATAAATACCATGAAATTTTTGAAATTCCCATGACCAGGTGGCACTGGAGAACCTTTGGATGTCCTGTTGCTGATCATGAGTGTACCAGACAGTGCCTTGATTGACTGGGTTTCATGAAAATGGTGTAGACCAGAGATGCCAGTAAGTTGGAGCCTGCTGATTAGTGGGCCTAGAGCAGTGGTGTGCAGGTGTGTGATAAAACATCTGTGGTGGGGCCATGTGGATCTGCCATTGGCTTCCACATGGCTTGTGACTGACACGGTGCAGCCAGCAGACCCTTATATGTAAAGGCATCTTGTTATATGGAGAGGTTTCCGGGTAATATTCAGAATCAGGTTGCTATGGTCAAGGGGGCAAGGTCTGTGGTATAGAAGCCTGGTTGGTGCATTCTCCTAGGACCCTGAGTCAGCACACGTGACAGAACTCCCTCCAGCACTGTGTCCCAGTTGAACTCCTTGTATTTCATGAAGCAAATAGGAAACTCCCAGTGAAGCAGCAAGAAACACCAGGAAAAGTGGAGGATGACCAAATGGCCTCACAGTCCAGACGGGGAAACACTTAGACCCCAGTGGCCACAGTTGACCTACAAAGAGAGAATTCAGCACTGCTGCCTCATGTTCATTGGAAAATCAGAAACCATGTCCTCCAGGTCACATAGATGCAGAAAAAGCTTTGATGGTCTCACTACAAAGGAAGATAAAGCTCCTGACAACAACATATATTTCAAGGGTCCAACCTCAGAGGCAGTTTCCCAAGAAGTCTTTAGGCCAGCAGAGCTCCATGTTTGTGGAGTGTTTACCCTGTCCCTTACTTATGGAAACTCCTCTACCACCTCCAAGCTTGTGAACTCCTGAGCATTTTCCATTGTATATATGTATTCACAGATTTTCTAACACTTCTCTTCGAATTGTGTCTTACTTGGGGCAAAGGTAATGTCAAGGCATTGTTCTTGATGAGAGTGGGAAGATTTTTGTGTAGCACATAATTGCATACACATTGGATTCATTTTCCTATTTTCCATTCAAAATACTGAATCCCTGACACTAACCCATACCGTCCTAGACTCTGATTACCAATCCTGATATGATGGAGGAAAATAACCCAAACAGAATAGCAATACATGCAGTTCAGAGGAGGCATGGTGTATAATTGGAATTTCCTTTGGCATTATAAAGGCTAGGTGTTATAAATCTAGTCCAATTTAAGAGAAGTAGTTCTCCATGTGTTTGTAAAGTTAACAAATATGTGAATTCCTGTCTCCCTTTCTCTGTAGCCTATTCAGCACATGTATTTTTACATGCACATATAGAATCCTACCTGGTATCCCACGTACATTCTTGTGAGGAGGCTGACATGGCAGATACAAATTGTGAGAAGAGATCACTCCTCCTAAACGCTGTTGGAACTGAAAATTCAACCTATGGGTGAGCTTTCTACTTGAACAACATGATACATAAATCCATATTCAGTAAATTAAATATTTTTGGATCTGTGGATGATATATATTTCATGATGAATTTTGATTGGCATATATATTTCTACTTTTTAAAGTCTCTGTTTGTTTGTATTGTTTGAATGTGTGTATATATATATATATATACATATATATATACACACACACACACACACACACACTCTCTCCAGATTTTTCAAAGTATGAAATATATGTGTCTTATTATACACTCCCTAAATTCATTCATGTTCAGGTATGTGGATTTATAATTATCTTTTCAAAAGATAATTCTCAGAAATATTCATCCACCTGAAATACACATTTGTTTCCTAGTGAATGGTGCTTAGAAATCCTAATATTTCTACAGTATCTGACCGAGTTTTGCATCAATGCAAGTAGATTCCTATGATACATGATATGTATTTTGACGTTTCTTTTTTTTCGACACTGGTACATCACTGTTTCTTCAGTTGATGCACAGCATAGGATATATATTTCATCCACAAGTTCACAATTTCCAGGCATTTGGTTCACTTTCAATCACTTCCTGCTTCAGAACACATGTACTCTTGTATATTTCTGGACTGGCCTTTTCATGAGACTTCTTTCCAAACACATTATTTTCGATTTCCATAATCACTTTTCAAGCAAATCTCACACAGCCTTCATGGTAAACCATAACCCTAACATTACCATTAGATATATAACTGGTTGGAATGAATGATTTTGTATCAATATTAGATTTCATAATATATTTTCAGGTATCAGTTCAATCCATTATGTAAATTGGAACCAGTAATATTATGTATTCACAGTATGGTCTATTCATGCATTGTCTCTATATTCATACACCTATAGGAGCCCCCAAATACTAATCAATACGTCTTCAAGATATTGCTCCCAGAAATGGTGGAAGAAATACTCATGTCACCTGATCTACATATACATTTTATCACAGTGATATTCTGGACACATAATGCAAAGTTCACACTTATGATTGTACCAAAGTCTAAATGCAAAGTGAGCATGGATTACTAAAAACATCCTTGCCCAGGGGCTTAATGCTCTCAAATGTCAATCCTATTGGTGACTACACAGTTGCTTCGTCCTAAGATTACATATTCAACCTCAACCCTGTTGAAAATATCTAATCCTATCACTCACTTTATACTTTGACTGATTTCCCAATGTCTCTATTGATATCTGCTTTCCTACATAATTTCCCATATTCATTATTGTGAGTGACCCTTCACATGTGCTGACATTTACATCTACTCTCTAACTGACACCCTCCTGCTAAAGAACTTTAGGTCCAAATGTTATACTCACTCTTCTTCCTAAACCTACTATCTTCCTAATCCTACCTACTATCCCTTTTTGACTGGATGTTCTCATCCACATTCAATCAACCAAGGTACAAGGTCTTATGCCATTGCATATCAATTTATCTGAGACATCTGTGCAGAATGTAATTCAAAGCTAAGTATCCCAGTCAAGGGCCCAATGCCCTTCTGGGCTTCAAAGCTTACTTAGATTTCTGTTTGCATACATATACTTCACCTATATATTATTATCAATATCAAAGGTTCCCAATACCATTCTTCATCCTGTAGAATGATTCCTAACCCAAATCAAACATGTTCTTACCCCTAAGCATACACTGTTCCCTCAATCCAACTTTACAGAAGAGCAGGGACAGAGTTGGTCTTACAATAGAGGAATGTAGGGGATCTTCCACCTGCTGATAACTCAAAGGTCCATGCAGAAATGATCCCTGGAGAAGATGTAGGCAGCTCTGGAGGACATGAGAGAGCAAAAGTCATCTTCCATGGCAAACAACCTGGTCAGGATGAAGGGGTGTGTCTGTATGAGCCTCACTCTTTTTAATGTAGACAAGATGGACCATACCAGGCCTGTGTGGAAAGCTGTTCCTGGGTGCCTATGGAGGATATACCATTCTAACTTGTGAAAGTGTCACAGGAAGCAGGGGCAGCCTCCATCTCATAGGACCCTTGGAAGCAACTGTTAGGACAATTTGGTTGCCAAGGCAGTGACCTCATTCAGTTCCTGAAGGAAGTGACCTCACCTCACTTCCTTGGTGATGGAACTCTCTGAACTTGGCAACCAGAAAGCCAGGCACCCAGAGCCAGTTTCAGTCCCAGTCCCAGTGGGCTCACTTGTTTGCATTTACCAAGGACAGAGTCAGTCTTTCTTTGTACCTACTGATGTGAGGATGACCAAATGCCAGGAAAGCTCTGAAGAGGGGACTTTTCTGAGAAAGCAGGTAGTGAGTGGCTCACTGGTGGCTCCTGACAACCTCATTGAGTAGGCCAAGGAGGCCAGATCTGAGAGAGGACGGGCCATTTTGGGGGAACATTGTATGGCCCACCAGTCAGAAGACACTATGGATAGTAACAGACCTACTTGGGGGAAGGAGGTGCCTTAGTGGGTGTGGGTGTGAGTTTTTGGTTTTGTGTCATGTTCTGAGAATAGGTAGGAAAGGCAGTTTGTTTGGTTTGGAGTGGACTGTTTCTAGTAAGTCGTTTGACATGGCGAGTGTTTCTATGTCTGTGTATCCCACTGTATCCCTGGTTGTAGACATTGGAAAAGAGAAGGAATCAATGGATGTGTCCTGTCTAGTAGAAAACTTTCCAGCATTCATCCTTTCCAATTTATGAATGGACTGGGGCTTGCCTTATCTATGGGCAACACCTACTATCTTGCTAAGTTCCTGTTTTCTTCCTGAATTCTGGCCACTCTCCAGAATAGGCTCATGGTTTTGTGTCCAAGATATGTACCACCTCCCAGCTCTGTGACATGGCCATGTACTGGATAAGTGAAGGGAATGGCAAGCATCTCAGAAAACTCAGATATCAGTGTGACCAGTAAAGTGTCAGTGGAGAAACCCTGCTTTGGGCCTTTTGCTTACCTATTGTTCTGTTGCCCTGACTCTCAGGAAGGTCTTTGCCTCAGGCTACCCCTTTGTGAAGCCTGAAGTAAACAGTTTTCAAATGGAAATGAATGGGCATCACCTGTGGCTTTTTGCTTAATTCCTGTGCAAAGGGATGTGTGTGAATCAGCCTCTTGGCCCTGTGTGAGGCTGTGGCTTAGATTCTCAGCACCTGATGGATTAAAGAAAGATCCCATGTGTGCATCCAAAGCCAAAATGGCAAAAAGAGCAGTCATTGTGGATGAAGTCTCTCGCTTTCCTCTGGAAAGTTCCTGACCTGCATCAAGTGAGAATAGGGATCCTTTGGGTCAAATGAGTTCTTCAAAGCCCTGCAGAGGCTAGCCCATAGGTTCTTGGGTTTTCTCATGTCTCCAATTCACACAAAGAATCTATACCCGAAAGTCAGTAGGCCTCAAATTGGAGAAGCAGAGCAGTATTAATGGCAGGCGTATTTGATCACTCCTGGTTCACAGGAAGGGTGTCCAGGCCACCCTGACATTAGGCAAATGAGTGGCAGGGATCTTATTCTAGACACTGTCTTGGGCTGCCCCCCTCATGGAAACCTCCAGCCAGAGGTTATGATGAGTGTCTATATGGAAGAAGATGAGGGCCATGTGGCAGTGTTTTGGTTTGAATTTTGGGCATTTGTGAGGCATTTGGAAGGGATGACTGTGTCCACCTGGGTTTGAACTCTGGCGTGATTCCCCTTAGACACTGAGTTCTGGAACTGAACTCAGAGAAGTATTGCCATGAATTGTGTTGGGATTTTAGGAGGCCACGCATGAGAGTTGCCCTTTTAAACTGAGATCTAGGCCCAGGGTGGCTTTCCACAGAGCACTGGGAATCTCAGCCAGGATATCACATGATTTTATTCTTAAAGACCTGGCAGCCATAATTGAGAGTCAAAACACACATGGACCTCACATTGTAGACCCCAAATGGGCCTGGTTTGATGTGACCTTTTGGCCACTCTTGGGAAGCCTTGCCTCTGAGTGTTTCTCCAGAGCTTTCATTGAAATGAGCTTCCTCACCATTTAGTGGTTCCTGAATGAATAGAAACCCACAGTGCCTCCAAGTTCATCCTGGAAAAATGGCTTGATAAATACCATGAAATTTTTGAAATTCCCATGACCAGGTGGCACTGGGGAACCTTTGGATGTCCTGTTGCTGATCATGAGTGTACCAGACAGTGCCTTGATTGACTGGGTTTCATGAAAATGGTGTAGAACAGAGATGCCAGTACGTTGGAGCCTGCTGATTAGTGGGCCTAGAGCAGTGGTGTGCAGGTGTGTGATAAAACATCTGTGGTGGGGCCATGTGGATCTGCCATTGGCTTCCACATGGCTTGTGACTGACACGGTGCAGCCAGCAGACCCTTATATGTAAAGGCATCTTGTTATATGGAGAGGTTTCCGGGGAATATTCAGAATCAGGTTGCTGTGGTCAAGGGGGCAAGCTCTGTGGTATAGAAGCCTGGTTGGTGCATTCTCCTAGGACCCTGAGTCAGCACTCGTGACAGAACTCCCTCCAGCACTGTGTCCCAGTTGAACTCCTTGTATTTCATGAAGCAAATAGGAAACTCCCAGTGAAGCAGCAAGAAACACCAGGAAAAGTGGAGGATGACCAAATGGCCTCACAGTCCACACGGGGAAACACTTTGACCCCAGTGGCCACAGTTGACCTACAAAGAGAGAATTCAGCACTGCTGCCTCATGTTCGTTGGAAAATCAGAAACCATGTCCTCCAGGTCACATAGATGCAGAAAAAGCTTTGATGGTCTCACTACAAAGGAAGATAAAGCTCCTCACAACAACATATATTTCAAGGGTCCAACCTCAGAGGCAGTTTCCCAAGAAGTCTTTAGGCCAGCAGAGCTCCATGTTTGTGGAGTGTTTACCCTGTCCCTTACTTATGGAAACTCCTCTACCACCTCCAAGCTTGTGAACTCCTGAGCATTTTCCATTGTATATATGTATTCACAGATTTTCTAACTCTTCTCTTCGAATTGTGTCTTACTTGGGGCAAAGGTAATGTCAAGGCATTGTTCTTGATGAGAGTGGGAAGATTTTTGTGTAGCACATCATTGCATACACATTGGATTCATTTTCCTATTTTCCATTCAAAATACTGAATCCCTGACACTAACCCATACCCTCCTAGACTCTGATTACCAATGCTGATATGATGGAGGAAAATAACCCAAACAGAATAGCAATACATGCAGTTCAGAGGAGGCATGGTGTATAATTGGACTTTCCTTTGGCATTATAAAGGCTAGGTGTTATAAATCTAGTCCAATTTAAGAGAAGTAGTTCTCCATGTGTTTGTAAAGTTAACAAATATGTGAATTCCTGTCTCCCTTTCTCTGTAGCCTATTCAGCACATGTATTTTTACATGCACATATAGAATCCTACCTGGTATCCCACGTACATTCTTGTGAGGAGGCTGACATGGCAGATACAAATTGTGAGAAGAGATCACTCCTCCTAAACGCTGTTGGAACTGAAAATTCAACCTATGGGTGAGCTTTCTACTTGAACAACATGATACATAAATCCATATTCAGTAAATTAAATATTTTTGGATCTGTGGATGATATATATTTCATGATGAATTTTGATTGGCATATATATTTCTACTTTTTAAAGTCTCTGTGTGTTTGTATTGTTTGAATGTGTGTGTATATATATATATATATATATATACACACACACACACACACACACACACTCTCTCTCCAGATTTTTCAAAGTATGAATTATATGTGTCTTATTATACACTCCCTAAATTCATTCATGTTCAGGTATGTGGATTTATAATTATCTTTTCAAAAGATTATTCTCAGAAATATTCATCCACCTGAAATACACATTTGTTTCCTAGTGAATGGTGCTTAGAAATCCTAATATTTCTACAGTAACTGACCGAGTTTAGCATCAATACAAGTAGATTCCTATGATACATGATATATATTTTGACGTTTCTTTTTTTTCGACACTGGTATATCACTGTTTCTTCAGTTGATGCACAGCATAGGATATATATTTCATCCACAAGTTCACAATTTCCAGGCATTTGGTTCACTTTCAATCACTTCCTGCTTCAGAACACATGTACTCTTGTATATTTCTGGACTGGCCTTTTCATGAGACTTCTTTCCAAACACATAATTTTCGATTTCCATAATCACTTTTCAAGCAAATCTCACACAGCCTTCATGGTAAACCAGAACCCTAACATTACCATTAGATATATAACTGGTTGGAATGAATGATTTTTTATCAATATTAGATCTCCTATATATTTTCAGGTATGAGTTCAATCCATTATGTAAATTGGAACCAGTTATATTATTTATTCACAGTGTGGTCTATTCATGCATTGTCTCTATATTCATAGACCCAGGGAACACCTACTGGTGCCCCCAAATACTAATCAATACGTCTTCAAGATATTGCTCCCAGAAATGGTGGAGGAAATACTCATGTCACCTGATCTACATATACATTTTATCACAGTGATATTCTGGACACATAATGCAAAGTTCACACTTATGATTGTACCAAAGTCTAAATGCAAAGTGAGCATGGATTACTAAAAACATCCTTGTCCAGGGGCTTAATGCTCTCAAATGTCAATCCTATTGGTGACTACACAGTTGCTTCGTCCTAAGATTACATATTCAACCTCAACCCTGTTGAAAATATCTAATCCGATCACTCACTTTATACTTTGACTGATTTCCCAATGTCTCTATTGATATCTGCTTTCCTACATAATTTCCCATATTCATTATTGTGACTGACCCTTCACATGTGCTGACATTTACATCTACTCTCTAACTGACACCCTACTGCTAAAGAACTTTAGGTCCAAATGTTATACTCACTCTTCTTCCTAAACCTACTATCTTCCTAATCCTACCTACTATCCCTTTTTGTCTGGATGTTCTCTTCCACATTCAATCATCCAAGGTACAAGGTCTTATGCCATTGCATATCAATTTATCTGAGACATCAGTGCAGAATGTAATTCAAAGCTAAGTATCCCAGTCAAGGGCCCAATGCCCTTCTGGGCTTCAAAGCTTACTTAGATTTCTGTTTGCATACATATACTTCACCTATATATTATTATCAATATCAAAGGTTCCCAATACCATTCTTCATCCAGTAGAATGATTCCTAACCCAAATCAAACATGTTCTTACCCCTAACCATACACTGTTCCCACAATCCAACTTTACAGAAGAGCAGGGACAGTGTTGGTCTTACAATAGAGGAATGTAGGGGATCCTCCACCTGCTGAGAACTCAAAGGTCCATGCAGAAATGATCCCTGGAGAAGATGTAGGCAGCACTGAAGGACAGGAGAGAGCAAAAGTCATCTTCCATGGCAAACAACCAGGTCTGTATGACCCTCACTCTTTTTAATGTAGACAAGATGGACCAAACCAGGCCTTGTGGAAAGCTGTTCCTGGGTGCCTATGGAGGATATACCATTCTAACTTGTGAAAGTGTCACAGGAAGCAGGGGAAGCCTTCACCTCATAGGACCCTTGGAAGCAACTGTTAGGACAATTTGGTTGCCAAGCAGTGACCTCACTCAGTTCCTGAAGGAAGTGAGCTCACCTCACTTCTTTTGTGATGGAACTCTCTGAACTTGGCAACCAGGAAGCCAGGCACCCAGAGCCAGTTTCAGTCCCAGTCCCAGTGGGCTCACTTGTTTGCATTTACCAAGGACAGAGTCAGTCTTTCTTGGTACCTACTGATGTGAGGATGACCAAATGCCAGGAAAGCTCTGAAGAGGGGACTTTTCTGAGAAAGCAGGTAGTGAGTGGCTCACTGGTGGCTCCTGACAACTTCATTGAGTAGGCCAAGGAGGCCAGATCTGAGAGAGGACGGGCCATTTTGGGGGAACATTGTATGGCCCACCAGTCAGAAGACACTCCGGATAGTCACAGACCTACTTGGGGGAAGGAGGTGCCTTAGTGGGTGTGGGTATGAGTTTATGGTTTTGTGTCATGTTCTGAGAATAGGTAGGAAAGGCAGTTTGTTTGGTTTGGAGTGGACTGTTTCTAGTAAGTCGTTTGACAAGGCGAGTGTTTCTATGTCTGTGTATCCCACTGTATCCCTGGTTGTAGACATTGGAAAAGAGAATGAATCAATGGATGCGTCCTGTCTAGTAGAAAACTTTCCAGCATTCATCCTTTCCAATTTATGAATGGACTAGGGCTTGCCTTATCTATGGGCAACACCTACTGTCTTGCTAAGTTCCTGTTTTCTTCCTGAATTCTGGCCACTCTCCAGAATAGGCTCATGGTTTTGTGTCCAAGATATGTACCACCTCCCAGCTCTGTGACATGGCCATGTACTGGATAACTGAAGGGAATGGCAAGCATCTCAGAAAACTCAGATATCAGTGTGACCAGTAAAGTGTCAGTGGAGAAACCCTGCTTTGGGCCTTTTGCTTACCTATTGTTCTGTTGCCCTGACTCTCAGGAAGGTCTTTGCCTCAGGCTACCCCTTTGTGAAGCCTGAAGTAAACAGCTTTCAAATGGAAATGAATGGGCATCACCTGTGGCTTTTTGCTTAATTCCTGTGCAAAGGGATGTGTGTGAATCAGCCTCTTGGCCCTGTGTGAGGCTGTGGCTTAGATTCTCAGCACCTGATGGATTAAAGAAAGATCCCATGTGTGCATCCAAAGCCAAAATGGCAAAAAGAGCAGTCATTGTGGATGAAGTCTCTCGCTTTCCTCTGGAAAGTTCCTGACCTGCATCAAGTGAGAATAGGGATCCTTTGGGTCAAATGAGTTCTTCAAAGCCCTGCAGAGGCTAGCCCATAGGTTCTTGGGTTTTCTCATGTCTCCAATTCACACAAAGAATCTATACCCGAAAGTCAGTAGGCCTCAAATTGGAGAAGCAGAGCAGTATTAATGGCAGGCGTATTTGATCACTCCTGGTTCACAGGAAGGGTGTCCAGGCCACCCTGACATTAGGCAAATGAGGGGCAGGGGAGCTTATTCTAGACACTGTCTTGGGCTGCCCCCCTCATGGAAACCTCCAGCCAGAGGTTATGATGAGTGTCTATATGGAAGAAGATGAGGGCCATGTGGCAGTGTTTTGGTTTGAATTTTGGGCATTTGTGAGGCATTTGGAAGGGATGACTGTGTCCACCTGGGCTTGAACTCTGGTGTGATTCCCCGTAGAGACTGAGTTCTGGAACTGAACTCAGAGAAGTATTGCCATGAATTGTGTTGGGATTTTAGGAGGCCACGCATGAGAGTTGCCCTTGGAAACTGAGATCTAGGCCCAGGGTGGCTTTCCACAGAGCACTGGGAATCTCAGCCAGGATATCACATGATTTTATTCTTAAAGACCTGGCAGCCATAATTGAGAGTCAAAACACACATGGACCTCACATTGTAGACCCCAAATGGGCCTGGTTTGATGTGACCTTTTGGCCTGTCTTGGGAAGCCTTGCCTCTGAGTGTTTCTCCAGAGCTTTCATTGAAATGAGCTTCCTCACCATTTAGTGGTTCCTGAATGAATAGAAACCCACAGTGCCTCCAAGTTCATCCTGGAAAAATGGCTTGATAAATACCATGAAATTTTTGAAATTCCCATGACCAGGTGGCACTGGAGAACCTTTGGATGTCCTGTTGCTGATCATGAGTGTACCAGACAGTGCCTTGATTGACTGGGTTTCATGAAAATGGTGTAGACCAGAGATGCCAGTAAGTTGGAGCCTGCTGATGAGTGGGCCTAGAGCAGTGGTGTGCAGGTGTGTGATAAAACATCTGTGGTGGGGCCATGTGGATCTGCCATTGGCTTCCACATGGCTTGTGACTGACACGGTGCAGCCAGCAGACCCTTATATGTAAAGGCATCTTGTTATATGGAGAGGTTTCCAGGCAATATTCAGAATCAGGTTTCTGTGGTCAAGGGGGCAAGCTCTGTGGGATAGAAGCCTGGTTGGTGCATTCTCCTAGGACCCTGAGTCAGCACACGTGACAGAACTCCCTCCAGCACTGTGTCCCAGTTGAACTCCTTGTATTTCATGAAGCAAATAGGAAACTCCCAGTGAAGCAGCAAGAAACACCAGGAAAAGTGGAGGATGACCAAATGGCCTCACAGTCCACACGGGGAAACACTTAGACCCCAGTGGCCACAGTTGACCTACAAAGAGAGAATTCAGCACTGCTGCCTCATGTTCCTTGGAAAATCAGAAACCATGTCCTCCAGGTCACAAGATGCAGAAAAAGCTTTGATGGTCTCACTACAAAGGAAGATAAAGCTCCTGACAACAACATATATTTCAAGGGTCCAACCTCAGAGGCAGTTTCCCAAGAAGTCTTTAGGCCAGCAGAGCTCCATGTTTGTGGAGTGTTTACCCTGTCCCTTACTTATGGAAACTCCTCTACCACCTCCAAGCTTGTGAACTCCTGAGCATTTTCCATTGTATATATGTATTCACAGATTTTCTAACTCTTCTCTTCGAATTGTGTCTTACTTGGGGCAAAGGTAATGTCAAGGCATTGTTCTTGATGAGAGTGGGAAGATTTTTGTGTAGCACATAATTGCATACACATTGGATTCATTTTCCTATTTTCCATTCAAAATACTGAATCCCTGACACTAACCCATACCGTCCTAGACTCTGATTACCAATCCTGATATGATGGAGGAAAATAACCCAAACAGAATAGCAATACATGCAGTTCAGAGGAGGCATGGTGTATAATTGGACTTTCCTTTGGCATTATAAAGGCTAGGTGTTATAAATCTAGTCCAATTTAAGAGAAGTAGTTCTCCATGTGTTTGTAAAGTTAACAAATATGTGAATTCCTGTCTCCCTTTCTCTGTAGCCTATTCAGCACATGTATTTTTACATGCACATATAGAATCCTACCTGGTATCCCACGTACATTCTTGTGAGGAGGCTGACATGGCAGATACAAATTGTGAGAAGAGATCACTCCTCCTAAACGCTGTTGGAACTGAAAATTCAACCTATGGACCTATGGGTGAGCTTTCTACTTGAACAACATGATACATAAATCCATATTCAGTAAATTAAATATTTTTGGATCTGTGGATGATATATATTTCATGATGAATTTTGATTGGCATATATATTTCTACTTTTTAAAGTCTCTGTGTGTTTGTATTGTTTGAATGTATATATATATACATTCACTTTCAATCACTTCCTGCTTCAGAACACATGTACACTTGTATATTTCTGGAACAGCCTTTTCATGAGACTTCTTTCCAAACACATTATTTTCGATTTCCATAATCACTTTTCAAGCAAATCTCACACAGCCTTCATGGTAAACCATAACCCTAATATTACCATTAGATATATAACTGGTTGCAATGAATGATTGTGTATCAATATTAGATTTCCTATATATTTTCAGGTATCAGTTCAATCCATTATGTAAATTGGAACCAGTTATATTATTTATTCACAGTTTGGTCTATTCATGCATTATCTCTATATTCATTGACACAGGATACACCTATTGGTGCTACCAAATACTAATCAATACGTCTTCAAGATATTGCTCCCAGAAATGGTGGAAGAAATACTCATATCACCTGATCTACATATACATTTAATTACAGTGATATTCTGGACACATAATGCAAAGTTCACACTTATGATTGTACCAAAGTCTAAATGCAAAGTGAGCATGGATTACTAAAAACATCCTTGTCCAGGTGCCTAATGCTCTCAAATGTCAATCCTATTGGTGACTACACAGTTGCTTCGCCCTAAGATTATATATTCAACCTCAACCCTGTTGAAAATATCTAATCCTATCACTCACTTTATACTTTGATTTCCCAATGCCTCTATTGATATCTGGTTTCCTACATAATTTCCCATATTCAGTATTGTGACTGACCCTTCACATGTGCTGACATTTACATCTACTCTCTAACTGACACCCTACTGCTAAAGAACTTTAGGTCCAAATGTTATACTCACTCTTCTTCCTAAACCTACTATCTTCCTAATCCTATCTACTATCCCTTTTTGACTGGATGTTCTCTTCCACATTCAATCATCCAAGGTACAAGGTCTTATGCCATTGCATATCAATTTATCTGAGACATCTGTGCAGAATGTAATTCAAAGCTAAGTATCCCAGTCAAGGGCCCAAAGCCCTTCTGGGCTTCAAAGCTTACTTAGATTTCTGTTTTCATACATGTACTTCACCTATATATTATTATCAATATCAAAGGTTCCCAATAGCATTCTTCATCCAGTAGAATGATTCCTAACCCAAATCAAACATGTTCTTAGCCCTAACCATACACTGTTCCCTCAATCCAACTTTACAGAAGAGCAGGGACAGAGTTGGTGTTACAATAGAGGAATGTAGGGGATCTTCCACCTGTTGAGAACTTAAAGGTCCATGCAGAAATGATCCCTGGAGAAGATGTAGGCAGCTCTGAAGGACATGAGAGAGCAAAAGTCATCTTCCATGGAAAAAACCTGGTCAGGATGAAGGGTTGTGTCTGAATGAGCCGCACTCTTCTTAATGTAGACAAGATGGACCAAACCAGGACTGTGTGGAAAGCTGTTCCTGGGTGCCTATGGAGGATATACTGTTCTAACTTGTGAAAGTGTCACAGGAAGCAGGGGCAGCCTCCATCTCATAGGACCCTTGGAAGCAACTGTTAGGACAATTTGGTTGCCAAGGCAGTGACCTCATTCAGTTCCTGAAGGAAGTGACCTCACCTCACTTCCTTGGTGATGGAACTCTCTGAACTTGGCAACCAGAAAGCCAGGCACCCAGAGCCAGTTTCACTCCCATTCCCAGTGGGCTCACTTGTTTGCATTTACCAAGGACAGAGTCAGTCTTTCTTGGTACCTACTGATGTGAGGATGACCAAATGCCAGGAAAGCTCTGAAGAGGGGAGTTTTCTGAGAAAGCAGGTATTGAGTGGCTCACTGGTGGCTCCTGACAACTTCATTGAGTAGGCCAAGGAGGCAAGATCTGAGAGAGGACGGGCCATTTTGGGGGAACATTGTATGGCCCACATGTCAGAAGACAATCCGGATAGTCACAGACCTACTTGGGGGAAGGAGGTGCCTTAGTGGGTGTGGGTGTGAGTTTATGGTTTTGTGTCATGTTCTGAGAATAGGTAGGAAAGGCAGTTTGTTTGGTTTGGAGTGGACTGTTTCGAGTAAGTCGTTGAACAAGGCGAGTGTTTCTATGTCTGTGTATCCCACTGCATCCCTGGTTGTAGACATTGGAAAAGAGAATGAATCAATGGATGTGTCCTGTCTAGTAGAAAACTTTCCAGCATTCATCCTTTCCAATTTATGAATGGACTGGGGCTTGCCTTATCTATGGGCAACACCTACTATCTTGCTAAGTTCCTGTTTTCTTCCTGAATTCTGGCCACTCTCCAGAATAGGCTCATGGCTTTGTGTCCAAGATATGTACCACCTCCCAGCTCTGTGACATGGCCATGTACTGGATAACTGAAGGGAATGGCAAGCATCTCAGAAAACTCAGATATCAGTGTGACCAGTAAAGTGTCAGTGGGGAAACCCTGCTTTGGGACTTTGCTTACCTATTGTTCTGTTGCCCTGACTCTCAGGAAGGTCTTTGCCTCAGGCTACCCCATTGTGAAGCCTGAAGTAAACAGTTTTCAAATGGAAATGAATGGGCATCACCTGTGGCTTTTTGCTTAATTCCTGTGCAAAGGGATGTGTGTGAATCAGCCTCTTGGCCCTGTGTGAGGCTGTGGCTTAGATTCTCAGCACCTGATGGATTAAAGAAAGATCCCATGTGTGCATCCAAAGCCAAAATGGCAAAAAGAGCAGTCATTGTGGATGAAGTCTCTCGCTTTCCTCTGGAAAGTTCCTGACCTGCATCAAGTGAGAATAGGGATCCTTTGGGTCAACTGAGTTCTTCAAAGCCCTGCAGAGGCTAGCCCATAGGTTCTCGGGTTTTCTCATGTCTCCAATTCACACAAAGAATCTATACCCGAAAGTCAGTAGGCCTCAAATTGGAGAAGCAGAGCAGTATTAATGGCAGGCGTATTTGATCACTCCTGGTTCACAGGAAGGGTGTCCAGGCCACCCTGACATTAGGCAAATGAGGGGCAGGGGAGCTTATTCTAGACACTGTCTTGGGCTGCCCCCCTCATGGAAACCTCCAGCCAGAGGTTATGATGAGTGTCTATATGGAAGAAGATGAGGGCCATGTGGCAGTGTTTTGGTTTGAATTTTGGGCATTTGTGAGGCATTTGGAAGGGATGACTGGGTCCACCTGGGCTTGAACTCTGGCTTGATTCCCCTTAGAGACTGAGTTCTGGAACTGAACTCAGAAGTATTGCCATGAATTGTGTTGGGATTTTAGGAGGCCACACATGAGAGTTGCCCTTGGAAACTGAGATCTAGGCCCAGGGTGGCTTTCCACAGAGCACTGGGAATCTCAGCCAGGATATCACATGATTTTATTCTTAAAGACCTGGCAGCCATAATTGAGAGTCAAAACACACATGGACCTCACATTGTAGACCCCAAATGGGCCTGGTTTGATGTGACCTTTTGGCCAGTCTTGGGAAGCCTTGCCTCTGAGTGTTTCTCCAGAGCTTTCATTGAAATGAGCTTCCTCACCATTTAGTGGTTCCTGAATGAATAGAAACCCACAGTGCCTCCAAGTTCATCCTGGAAAAATGGCTTGATAAATACCATGAAATTTTTGAAATTCCCATGACCAGGTGGCACTGGAGAACCTTTGGATGTCCTGTTGCTGATCATGAGTGTACCAGACATTGCCTTGATTGACTGGGTTTCATGAAAATGGTGTAGACCAGAGATGCCAGTAAGTTGGAGCCTGCTGATTAGTGGGCCTAGAGCAGTGGTGTGCAGGTGTGTGATAAAACATCTGTGGTGGGGCCATGTGGATCTGCCATTGGCTTCCACATGGCTTGTGACTGACACGGTGCAGCCAGCAGACCCTTATATGTAAAGGCATCTTGTTATATGGAGAGGTTTCCGGGCAATGTTCAGAATCAGGTTGCTATGGTCAAGGGGGCAAGCTCTGTGGGATAGAAGCCTGGTTGGTGCATTCTCCTAGGACCCTGAGTCAGCACACGTGACAGAACTCCCTCCAGCACTGTGTCCCAGTTGAACTCCTTGTATTTCATGAAGCAAATAGGAAACTCCCAGTGAAGCAGCAAGAAACACCAGGAAAAGTGGAGGATGACCAAATGGCCTCACAGTCCACACGGGGAAACACTTTGACCCCAGTGGCCACAGTTGACCTACAAAGAGAGAATTCAGCACTGCTGCCTCATGTTCATTGGAAAATCAGAAACCATGTCCTCCAGGTCACATAGATGCAGAAAAAGCTTTGATGGTCTCACTACAAAGGAAGATAAAGCTGCTGACAACAACATATATTTCAAGGGTCCAACCTCAGAGGCAGTTTCCCAAGAAGTCTTTAGGCCAGCAGAGCTCCATGTTTGTGGAGTGTTTACCCTGTCCCTTACTTATGGAAACTCCTCTACCACCTCCAAGCTTGTGAACTCCTGAGCATTTTCCATTGTATATATGTATTCACAGATTTTCTAACTCTTCTCTTCGAATTGTGTCTTACTTGGGGCAAAGGTAATGTCAAGGCATTGTTCTTGATGAGAGTGGAAGATTTTTGTGTAGCACATCATTGCATACACATTGGATTCATTTTCCTATATTCCATTCAAAATACTGAATCCCTGACACTAACCCATACCCTCCTAGACTCTGATTACCAATCCTGATATGATGGAGGAAAATAACCCAAACAGAATAGCAATACATGCAGTTCAGAGGAGGCATGGTGTATAATTGGACTTTCCTTTGGCATTATAAAGGCTAGGTGTTATAAATCTCGTCCAATTTAAGAGAAGTAGTTCTCCATGTGTTTGTAAAGTTAACAAATATGTGAATTCCTGTCTCCCTTTCTCTGTAGCCTATTCAGCACATGTATTTTTACATGCACATATAGAATCCTACCTGGTATCCCACGTACATTCTTGTGAGGAGGCTGACATGGCAGATACAAATTGTGAGAAGAGATCACTCCTCCTAAACGCTGTTGGAACTGAAAATTCAACCTATGGGTGAGCTTTCTACTTGAACAACATGATACATAAATCCATATTCAGTAAATTAAATATTTTTGGATCTGTGGATGATATATATTTCATGATGAATTTTGATTGGCATATATATTTCTACTTTTTAAAGTCTCTGTGTGTTTGTATTGTTTAAATGTGTGTGTATATATATATATATATATATATATATACACATACACACACACACACACTCTCTCTCTCTCTCCAGATTTTTCAAAGTATGAAATATATGTGTCTTATTATACACTCCCTAAATTCATTCATGTTCAGGTATGTGGATTTATAATTATCTTTTCAAAAGATTATTCTCAGAAATATTCATCCACCTGAAATACACATTTGTTTCCTAGTGAATGGTGCTTAGAAATCCTAATATTTCTACAGTAACTGACCGAGTTTAGCATCAATGCAAGTAGATTCCTATGATACATGATATGTATTTTGACGTTTCTTTTTTTTCGACACTGGTACATCACTGTTTCTTCAGTTGATGCACAGCATAGGATATATATTTCATCCACAAGTTCACAATTTCCAGGCATTTGGTTCACTTTCAATCACTTCCTGCTTCAGAACACATGTACTCTTGTATATTTCTGGACTGGCCTTTTCATGAGACTTCTTTCCAAACACATTATTTTCGATTTCCATAATCACTTTTCAAGCAAATCTCACACAGCCTTCATGGTAAACCATAACCCTAACATTACCATTAGATATATAACTGGTTGGAATGAATGATTTTGTATCAATATTAGATTTCCTATATATTTTCAGGTATCAGTTCAATCCATTATGTAAATTGGAACCAGTTATATTATTTATTCACAGTATGGTCTATTCATGCATTGTCTCTATATTCATAGACCCAGGGTACACCTATTGGTGCCCCCAAATACTAATCAATACGTCTTCAAGATATTGCTCCCAGAAATGGTGGAAGAAATACTCATGTCACCTGATCTACATATACATTTTATCACAGTGATATTCTGGATACATAATGCAAAGTTGACACTTATGATTGTACCAAAGTCTAAATGCAAAGTGAGCATGGATTACTAAAAACATCCTTGCCCAGGGGATTAATGCTCTCAAATGTCAATCCTATTGGTGACTACACAGTTGCTTCGTCCTAAGATTACATATTCAACCTCAACCCTGTTGAAAATATCTAATCCTATCACTCACTTTATACTTTGACTGATTTCCCAATGTCTCTATTGATATCTGCTTTCCTACATAATTTCCCATATTCATTATTGTGACTGACCCTTCACATGTGCTGACATTTACATCTACTCTCTAACTGACACCCTACTGCTAAAGAACTTTAGGTCCAAATGTTTTACTCACTCTTCTTCCTAAACCTACTATCTTCCTAATCCTACCTACTATCCCTTTTTGACTGGATGTTCTCTTCCACATTCAATCATCCAAGGTACAAGGTCTTATGCCATTGCATATCAATTTATCTGAGACATCTGTGCAGAATGTAATTCAAAGCTAAGTATCCCAGTCAAGGGCCCAATGCCCTTCTGGGCTTCAAAGCTTACTTAGATTTCTGTTTTCATACATATACTTCACCTATATATTATTATCAATATCAAAGGTTCCCAATACCATTCTTCATCCAGTAGAATGATTCCTAACCCAAATCAAACATGTTCTTACCCCTAACCATACACTGTTCCCTCAATCCAACTTTACAGAAGAGCAGGGACAGAGTTGGTCTTACAATATAGGAATATAGGGGATCTTCAACCTGCTGAGAACTCAAAGGTCCATGCAGAAATGATCCCTGGAGAAGATGTAGGCAGCTCTGAAGGACCTGAGAGAGCAAAAGTCATCTTCCATGGCAAACAACCTGGTCAGGATGAAGGGTTGTGTCTGAATGAGCCGCACTCTTCTTAATGTAGACAAGATGGACCAAACCAGGCCTTGTGGAAAGCTGTTCCTGGGTGCCTATGGAGGATATACCATTCTAACTTGTGAAAGTGTCACAGGAAGCAGGGGCAGCCTCCATCTCATAGGACCCTTGGAAGCAACTGTTAGGACAATTTGGTTGCCAAGGCAGTGACCTCATTCAGTTCCTAAAGGAAGTGACCTCACCTCACTTCCTTGGTGATGGAACTCTCTTAACTTAGCAACAAGGAAGCCAGGCACCCAGAGCCAGTTTCAGTCCCAGTCCCAGTGGGCTGACTTGTTTGCATTTACCAAGGACAGAGTCAGTCTTTCTTGGTACCTACTGATGTGAGGATGACCAAATGCCAGGAAAGCTCTGAAGAGGGGACTTTTCTGAGAAAGCAGGTAGTGAGTGGCTCACTGGTGGCTCCTGACAACCTCATTGAGTAGGCCAAGGAGGCCAGATCTGAGAGAGGACGGGCCATTTTGGGGGAACATTGTATGGCCCACCAGTCAGAAGACACTCCGGATAGTCACAGACCTACTTGGGGGAAGGAGGTGCCTTAGTGGGTGTGGGTGTGAGTTTATGGTTTTGTGTCATGTTCTGAGAATAGGTAGGAAAGGCAGTTTGTTTGGTTTGGAGTGGACTGTTTCTAGTAAGTCGTTTGACAAGGCGAGTGTTTCTATGTCTGTGTATCCCACTCTATCCCTGGTTGTAGACATTGGAAAAGAGAATGAATCAATGGATGTGTCCTGTCTAGTAGAAAACTTTCCAGCATTCATCCTTTCCAATTTATGAATGGACTGGGGCTTGCCTTATCTATGGGCAACACCTACTATCTTGCTAAGTTCCTGTTTTCTTCCTGAATTCTGGCCACTCTCCAGAATAGGCTCATGGTTTTGTGTCCAAGATATGTACCACCTCCCAGCTCTGTGACATGGCCATGTACTGGATAACTGAAGGGAATGGCAAGCATCTCAGAAAACTTAGCTATCAGTGTGACCAGTAAAGTGTCAGTTGAGAAACCCTGCTTTGGGCCTTCTGCTTACCTATTGTTCTGTTGCCCTGACTCTCAGGAAGGTCTTTGCCTCAGGCTACCCCTTTGTGAAGCCTGAAGTAAACAGTTTTCAAATGGAAATGAATGGGCATCACCTGTGGCTTTTTGCTTAATTCCTGTGCAAAGGGATGTGTGTGAATCAGCCTCTTGGCCCTGTGTGAGGCTGTAGCTTAGATTCTCAGCACCTGATGGATTAAAGAAAGATCCCATGTGTGCATCCAAAGCCAAAATGGCAAAAAGAGCAGTCATTGTGGATGAAGTCTCTCGCTTTCCTCTGGAAAGTTCCTGACCTGCATCAAGTGAGAATAGGGATCCTTTGGGTGAAACGAGTTCTTCAAAGCCCTGCAGAGGCTAGCCCATAGGTTCTTGGGTTTTCTCATGTCTCCAATTCACACAAAGAATCTATACCCGAAAGTCAGTAGGCCTCAAATTGGAGAAGCAGAGCAGTATTAATGGCAGGCGTATTTGATCACTCCTGGTTCACAGGAAGGGTGTCCAGGCCACCCTGACATTAGGCAAATGAGGGGCAGGGGAGCTTATTCTAGACACTGTCTTGGGCTGCCCCCCTCATGGAAACCTCCAGCCAGAGGTTATGATGAGTGTCTATATGGAAGAAGATGAGGGCCATGTGGCAGTGTTTTGGTTTGAATTTTGGGCATTTGTGAGGCATTTGGAAGGGATGACTGTGTCCACCTGGGCTTGAACTCTGGCGTGATTCCCCTTAGAGACTGAGTTCTGGAACTGAACTCAGAGAAGTATTGCCATGAATTGTGTTGGGATTTTAGGAGGCCACGCATGAGAGTTGCCCTTGGAAACTGAGATCTAGGCCCAGGGTGGCTTTCCACAGAGCACTGGGAATCTCAGCCAGGATATCACATGATTTTATTCTTAAAGACCTGGCAGCCATAATTGAGAGTCAAAACACACATGGACCTCACATTGTAGACCCCAAATGGGCCTCGTTTGATGTGACCTTTTGGCCACTCTTGGGAAGCCTTGCCTCTGAGTGTTTCTCCAGAGCTTTCATTGAAATGAGCTTCCTCACCATTTAGTGGTTCCTGAATGAATAGAAACCCACAGTGCCTCCAAGTTCATCCTGGAAAAATGGCTTGATAAATACCATGAAATTTTTGAAATTCCCATGACCAGGTGGCACTGGAGAACCTTTGGATGTCCTGTTGCTGATCATGAGTGTACCAGACAGTGCCTTGATTGACTGGGTTTCATGAAAATGGTGTAGACCAGAGATGCCAGTAAGTTGGAGCCTGCTGATTAGTTGGCCTAGAGCAGTGGTGTGCAGGTGTGTGATAAAACATCTGTGGTGGGGCCATGTGGATCTGCCATTGGCTTCCACATGGCTTGTGACTGAAACGCTGCAGCCAGCAGACCCTTATATGTAAAGGCATCTTGTTATATGGAGAGGTTTCCGGGCAATATTCAGAATCAGGTTGCTATGGTCAAGGGGGCAAGCTCTTTGGTATAGAAGCCTGGTTGGTGCATTCTCCTAGGACCCTGAGTCAGCACACGTGACAGAACTCCCTCCAGCACTGTGTCCCAGTTGAACTCCTTGTATTTCATGAAGCAAATAGGAAACTCCCAGTGAAGCAGCAAGAAACACCAGGAAAGGTGGAGGATGACCAAATGGCCTCACAGTCCACACGGGGAAACACTTAGACCCCAGTGGCCACAGTTTACCTACAAAGAGAGAATTCAGCACTGCTGCCTCATGTTCATTGGAAAATCAGAAACCATGTCCTCCAGGTCACATAGATGCAGACCAAGCTTTGATGGTCTCACTACAAATGAAGATAAAGCTCCTGACAACAACATATATTTCAAGGGTCCAACCTCAGAGGCAGTTTCCCAAGAAGTCTTTAGGCCAGCAGAGCTCCATGTTTGTGGAGTGTTTACCCTGTCCCTTACTTATGGAAACTCCTCTACCACCTCCAAGCTTGTGAACTCCTGAGCATTTTCCTTTGTATATATGTATTCTCAGATTTTGTAACTCTTCTCTTCGAATTGTGTCTTACTTGGGGCAAAGGTAATGTCAAGGCATTGTTCTTGATGAGAGTGGGAAGATTTTTGTGTAGCACATCATTGCATACACATTGGATTCATTTTCCTATATTCCATTCAAAATACTGAATCCCTGACACTAACCCATACCCTCCTAGACTCTGATTACCAATCCTGATATGATGGAGGAAAATAACCCAAACAGAATAGCAATACATGCAGTTCAGAGGAGGCATGGTGTATAATTGGACTTTCCTTTGGCATTATAAAGGCTAGGTGTTATAAATCTCGTCCAATTTAAGAGAAGTAGTTCTCCATGTGTTTGTAAAGTTAACAAATATGTGAATTCCTGTCTCCCTTTCTCTGTAGCCTATTCAGCACATGTATTTTTACATGCACAAATAGAATCCTACCTGGTATCCCACGTACATTCTTGTGAGGAGGCTGACATGGCAGATACAAATTGTGAGAAGAGATCACTCCTCCTAAACGCTGTTGGAACTGAAAATTCAACCTATGGGTGAGCTTTCTACTTGAACAAAATGATATATAAATCCATATTCAGTAAATTAAATATTTTTGGATCTGTGGATGATATATATTTCATGATGAATTTTGATTGGCATATATATTTCTACTTTTTAAAGTCTCTGTGTGTTTGTATTGTGTGAATGTATATATATATATATATATATATATATATATATATATATATATACATACATTCACTTTCAATCACTTCCTGCTTCAGAACACATGTATTCCTGTATATTTCTGGACTGGTCTTTTCATGATACTTCTTTCCAAACACATTATTTTCGATTTCCATAATCACTTTTCAAGCAAATCTCACACAGCCTTCATGGTAAACCATAAACCTAATATTCCCATTAGATATATAACTGGTTGGAATGAATGATTGTGTATCAATATTAGATTTCCTATATATTTTCAGGTATCAGTTCAATCCATTATGTAAATTGGAACCAGTTATATTATTTATTCACAGTATGGTCTATTCATGCATTATCTCTATATTCATAGACACAGGGTACACCTATAGGTGCCCCCAAATACTAATCAATACGTCTTCAAGATATTGCTCCCAGAAATGGTGGAAGAAATACTCATGTCACCTGATCTACATATACATTTTATCACAGTGATATTCTGGACACATAATGCAAAGTTCACACTTATGATTGTACCAAAGTCTAAATGCAAAGTGAGCATGGATTACTAAAAACATCCTTGCCCAGGGGCTTAATGCTCTCAAATGTCAATCCTATTGGTGACTACACAGTTGCTTCGTCCTAAGATTACATATTCAACCTCAACCCTGTTGAAAATATCTAATCCTATCACTCACTTTATACTTTGACTGATTTCCCAATGTCTCTATTGATATCTGCTTTCCTACATAATTTCCCATATTCATTATTGTGACTGACCCTTCACATGTGCTGACATTTACATCTACTCTCTGACACCCTACTGCTAAAGAACTTTAGGTCCAAATGCTATACTCACTCTTCTTCCTAAACCTACTATCTTCCTAATCCTACCTACTATCCCTTTTTGACTGGATGTTCTCTTCCACATTCAATCATCCAAGGTACAAGGTCTTATGCCATTGCATATCAATTTATCTGAGACATCTGTGCACAATGTAATTCAAAGCTAAGTATCCCAGTCAAGGGCCCAATGCCCTTCTGGGCTTCAAAGCTTACTTAGATTTCTGTTTTCATACATATACTTCACCTATATATTATTATCAATATCAAAGGTTCCCAATACCATTCTTCATCCAGTAGAATGATTCCTAACCCAAATCAAACATGTTCTTACCCCTAACCATACACTGTTCCCTCAATCCAACTTTACAGAAGAGCAGGGACAGAGTTGTTCTTACAATAGAGGAATGTAGGGGATCTTCCACCTGCTGAGAACTCAAAGGTCCATGCAGAAATGATCCCTGGAGAAGATGTAGGCAGCTCTGAAGGACATGAGAGAGCAAAAGTCATCTTCCATGGCAAACAACCTGGTCAGGATGAAGGGGTGTGTCTGTATGAGCCTCACTCTTTTTAATGTAGACAAGATGGACCAAACCAGGCCTTGTGGAAAGCTGTTCCTGGGTGCCTATGGAGGATATACCATTCTAACTTGTGAAAGTGTCACAGGAAGCAGGGGCAGCCTCCATCTCATAGGACCCTTGGAAGCAACTGTTAGGACAATTTGGTTGCCAAGGCAGTGACCTCATTCAGTTCCTGAAGGAAGTGACCTCACCTCACTTCTTTTGTGATGGAACTCTCTGAACTTGGCAACCAGGAAGCCAGGCACCCAGAGCCAGTTTCAGTCCCAGTCCCAGTGGGCTGACTTGTTTGCATTTACCAAGGACAGAGTCAGTCTTTCTTGGTACCTACTGATGTGAGGATGACCAAATGCCAGGAAAGCTCTGAAGAGGGGACTTTTCTGAGAAAGCAGGTAGTGAGTGGCTCACTGGTGGCTCCTGACAACCTCATTGAGTAGGCCAAGGAGGCCAGATCTGAGAGAGGACGGGCCATTTTGGGGGAACATTGTATGGCCCACCAGTCAGAAGACACTCCAGATAGTCACAGACCTACTTGGGGGAAGGAGGTGCCTTAGTGGGTGTGGGTGTGAGTTTATGGTTTTGTGTCATGTTCTGAGAATAGGTAGGAAAGGCAGTTTGTTTGGTTTGGAGTGGACTGTTTCTAGTAAGTCGTTTGACAAGGCGAGTGTTTCTATGTCTGTGTATCCCACTGTATCCCTGGTTGTAGACATTGGAAAAGAGAATGAATCAATGGATGTGTCCTGTCTAGTAGAAAACTTTCCAGCATTCATCCTTTCCAATTTATGAATGGACTGGGGCTTGCCTTATCTATGGGCAACACCTACTATCTTGCTAAGTTCCTGTTTTCTTCCTGAATTCTGGCCACTCTCCAGAATAGGCTCATGGTTTTGTGTCCAAGATATGTACCACCTCCCAGCTCTGTGACATGGCCATGTACTGGATAACTGAAGGGAATGGCAAGCATCTCAGAAAACTCAGATATCAGTGTGACCAGTAAAGTGTCAGTGGAGAAACCCTGCTTTGGGCCTTTTGCTTACCTATTGTTCTGTTGCCCTGACTCTCAGGAAGTTCTTTGCCTCAGGCTACCCCTTTGTGAAGCCTGAAGTAAACAGTTTTCAAATGGAAATGAATGGGCATCACCTGTGGCTTTTTGCTTAATTCCTGTGCAAAGGGATGTGTGTGAATCAGCCTCTTGGCCCTGTGTGAGGCTGTGGCTTAGATTCTCAGCACCTGATGGATTAAAGAAAGATCCCATGTGTGCATCCAAAGCCAAAATGGTAAAAAGAGCAGTCATTGGGGATGAAGTCTCTCGCTTTTCTCTGGAAAGTTCCTGACCTGCATCAAGTGAGAATAGGGATCCTTTGGGTCAAATGAGTTCTTCAAAGCCCTGCAGAGGCTAGCCCATAGGTTCTTGGGTTTTCTCATGTCTCCAATTCACACAAAGAATCTATACCCGAAAGTCAGTAGGCCTCAAATTGGAGAAGCAGAGCAGTATTAATGGCAGGCGTATTTGATCACGCCTGGTTCACAGGAAGGGTGTCCAGGCCACCCTGACATTAGGGAAATGAGGGTCAAGGGAGCTTATTCTAGACACTGTCTTGGGCTGCCCCCCTTATGGAAACCTCCAGCCAGAGGTTATGATGAGTGTCTATATGGAAGAAGATGAGGGCCATGGGGCAGTGTTTTGGTTTGAATTTTGGGCATTTGTGAGGCATTTGGAAGGGATGACTGGGTCCACCTGGGCTTGAACTCTGGCGTGATTCCCCTTAGAGACTGAGTTCTGGAACTGAACTCAGAGAAGTATTGCCATGAATTGTGTTGGGATTTTAGGAGGCCACGCATGAGAGTTGCCCTTGGAAACTGAGATCTAGGCCCAGGGTGGCTTTCCACAGAGCACTGGGAATCTCAGCCAGGATATCACATGATTTTATTCTTAAAGACCTGGCAGCCATAATTGAGAGTCAAAACACACATGGACCTCACATTGTAGACCCCAAATGGGCCTGGTTTGATGTGACCTTTTGGCCAGTCTTGGGAAGCCTTGCCTCTGAGTGTTTCTCCAGAGCTTTCATTGAAATGAGCTTCCTCACCATTTAGTGGTTCCTGAATGAATAGAAACCCACAGTGCCTCCAAGTTCATCCTGGAAAAATGGCTTGATAAATACCATGAAATTTTTGAAATTCCCATGACCAGGTGGCACTGGAGAACCTTTGGATGTCCTGTTGCTGATCATGAGTGTACCAGACAGTGCCTTGATTGACTGGGTTTCATGAAAATGGTGTAGACCAGAGATGCCAGTAAGTTGGAGCCTGCTGATTAGTTGGCCTAGAGCAGTGGTGTGCAGGTGTGTGATAAAACATCTGTGGTGGGGCCATGTGGATCTGCCATTGGCTTCCACATGGCTTGTGACTGAAACGCTGCAGCCAGCAGACCCTTATATGTAAAGGCATCTTGTTATATGGAGAGGTTTCCGGGCAATATTCAGAATCAGGTTGCTATGGTCAAGGGGGCAAGCTCTTTGGTATAGAAGCCTGGTTGGTGCATTCTCCTAGGACCCTGAGTCAGCACACGTGACAGAACTCCCTCCAGCACTGTGTCCCAGTTGAACTCCTTGTATTTCATGAAGCAAATAGGAAACTCCCAGTGAAGCAGCAAGAAACACCAGGAAAGGTGGAGGATGACCAAATGGCCTCACAGTCCACACGGGGAAACACTTAGACCCCAGTGGCCACAGTTTACCTACAAAGAGAGAATTCAGCACTGCTGCCTCATGTTCATTGGAAAATCAGAAACCATGTCCTCCAGGTCACATAGATGCAGACCAAGCTTTGATGGTCTCACTACAAATGAAGATAAAGCTCCTGACAACAACATATATTTCAAGGGTCCAACCTCAGAGGCAGTTTCCCAAGAAGTCTTTAGGCCAGCAGAGCTCCATGTTTGTGGAGTGTTTACCCTGTCCCTTACTTATGGAAACTCCTCTACCACCTCCAAGCTTGTGAACTCCTGAGCATTTTCCTTTGTATATATGTATTCTCAGATTTTGTAACTCTTCTCTTCGAATTGTGTCTTACTTGGGGCAAAGGTAATGTCAAGGCATTGTTCTTGATGAGAGTGGGAAGATTTTTGTGTAGCACATCATTGCATACACATTGGATTCATTTTCCTATATTCCATTCAAAATACTGAATCCCTGACACTAACCCATACCCTCCTAGACTCTGATTACCAATCCTGATATGATGGAGGAAAATAACCCAAACAGAATAGCAATACATGCAGTTCAGAGGAGGCATGGTGTATAATTGGACTTTCCTTTGGCATTATAAAGGCTAGGTGTTATAAATCTAGTCCAATTGAAGAGAAGTAGTTCTCCATGTGTTTGTAAAGTTAACAAATATGTGAATTCCTGTCTCCCTTTCTCTGTAGCCTATTCAGCACATGTATTTTTACATGCACAAATAGAATCCTACCTGGTATCCCACGTACATTCTTGTGAGGAGGCTGACATGGCAGATACAAATTGTGAGAAGAGATCACTCCTCCTAAACGCTGTTGGAACTGAAAATTCAACCTATGGGTGAGCTTTCTACTTGAACAAAATGATATATAAATCCATATTCAGTAAATTAAATATTTTTGGATCTGTGGATGATATATATTTCATGATGAATTTTGATTGGCATATATATTTCTACTTTTTAAAGTCTCTGTGTGTTTGTATTGTGTGAATGTGTGTGTGTATATATATATATATATATACACACACACACACACACACACACACACACTCTCTCCAGATTTTTCAAAGTATGAAATATATGTGTCTTATTATACACTCCCTAAATTCATTCATGTTCAGGTATGTGGATTTATAATTATCTTTTCAAAAGATTATTCTCAGAAATATTCATCCACCTGAAATACACATTTTTTTCCTAGTGAATGGTGCTTAGAAATCCTAATATTTCTACAGTAACTGACCGAGTTTAGCATCAATGCAAGTAGATTCCTATGATACATGATATGTATTTTGACGTTTCTTTTTTTTCGACACTGGTACATCACTGTTTCTTCAGTTGATGCACAGCATAGGATATATATTTCATCCACAAGTTCACAATTTCCAGGCATTTGGTTCACTTTCAATCACTTCCTGCTTCAGAACACATGTACTCTTGTATATTTCTGGACTGGCCTTTTCATGAGACTTCTTTCCAAACACATTATTTTCGATTTCCATAATCACTATTCAAGCAAATCTCACACAGCCTTCATGGTAAACCATAACCCTAACATTACCATTAGATATATAAATGGTTGGAGTGAATGATTTTGTATCAATATTAGATTTCCTATATATTTTCAGGTATCAGTTCAATCCATTATGTAAATTGGAACCAGTTATATTATTTATTCACAGTATGGTCTATTCATGCATTGTCTCTATATTCATAGACCCAGGGTACACCTATTGGTGCCCCCAAATACTAATCAATACGTCTTCCAGATATTGCTCCCAGAAATGGTGGAAGAAATACTCATGTCACCTGATCTACATATACATTTTATCACAGTGATATTCTGGACACATAATGCAAAGTTCACACTTATGATTGTACCAAATCTAAATGCAAAGTGAGCATGGATTACTAAAAACATCCTTGCCCAGGGGATTAATGCTCTCAAATGTCAATCCTATTGGTGACTACACAGTTGCTTCGTCCTAAGATTACATATTCAACCTCAACCCTGTTGAAAATATCTAATCCGATCACTCACTTTATACTTTGATTGATTTCCCTATGTCTCTATTGATATCTGCTTTCCTACATAATTTCCCATATTCATTATTGTGACTGACCCTTCACATGTGCTGACATTTACATCTACTCTCTAACTGACACCCTACTGCTAAAGAACTTTAGGTCCAAATGTTATACTCACTCTTCTTCCTAAACCTACTATCTTCCTAATCCTACCTACTATCCCTTTTTGACTGGATGTTCTCTTCCACATTCAATCATCCAAGGTACAAGGTCTTATGCCATTGCACATCAATTTATCTGAGACATCTGTGCAGAATGTAATTCAAAGCTAAGTATCCCAGTCAAGGGCCCAATGCCCTTCTGGGCTTCAAAGCTTACTTAGATTTCTGTTTTCATACATATACTTCACCTATATATTATTATCAATATCAAAGGTTCCCAGTACCATTCTTCATCCAGTAGAATGATTCCTAACCCAAATCAAACATGTTCTTACCCCTAACCATACACTGTTCCCTCAATCCAACTTTACAGAAGAGCAGGGACAGAGTTGGTCTTACAATAGAGGAATGTAGGGGATCTTCCACCTGCTGAGAACTCAAAGGTCCATGCAGAAATGATCCCTGGAGAAGATGTAGGCAGCTCTGAAGGACATGAGAGAGCAAAAGTCATCTTCCATGGCAAACAACCTGGTCAGGATGAAGGGGTGTGTCTGTATGAGCCTCACTCTTTTTAATGTAGACAAGATGGACCAAACCAGGCCTTGTGGAAAGCTGTTCCTGGGTGCCTATGGAGGATATACCATTCTAACTTGTGAAAGTGTCACAGGAAGCAGGGGCAGCCTCCATCTCATAGGACCCTTGGAAGCAACTGTTAGGACAATTTGGTTGCCAAGGCAGTGACCTCATTCAGTTCCTGAAGGAAGTGACCTCACCTCACTTCTTTTGTGATGGAACTCTCTGAACTTGGCAACCAGGAAGCCAGGCACCCAGAGCCAGTTTCAGTCCCAGTCCCAGTGGGCTGACTTGTTTGCATTTACCAAGGACAGAGTCAGTCTTTCTTGGTACCTACTGATGTGAGGATGACCAAATGCCAGGAAAGCTCTGAAGAGGGGACTTTTCTGAGAAAGCAGGTAGTGAGTGGCTCACTGGTGGCTCCTGACAACCTCATTGAGTAGGCCAAGGAGGCCAGATCTGAGAGAGGATGGGCCATTTTGGGGGAACATTGTATGGCCCACCAGTCAGAAGACACTCCGGATAGTCACAGACCTACTTGGGGGAAGGAGGTGCCTTAGTGGGTGTGGGTGTGAGTTTATGGTTTTGTGTCATGTTCTGAGAATAGGTAGGAAAGGCAGTTTGTTTGGTTTGGAGTGGACTGTTTCTAGTAAGTCGTTGGACAAGGCGAGTGTTTCTATGTCTGTGTATCCCACTGTATCCCTGGTTGTAGACATTGGAAAAGAGAAGGAATCAATGGATGTGTCCTGTCTAGTAGAAAACTTTCCAGCATTCATCCTTTCCAATTTATGAATGGACTGGGGCTTGCCTTATCTATGGGCAACACCTACTATCTTGCTAAGTTCCTGTTTTCTTCCTGAATTCTGGCCACTCTCCAGAATAGGCTCATGGTTTTGTGTCCAAGATATGTACCACCTCCCAGCTCTGTGACATGGCCATGTACTGGATAACTGAAGGGAATGGCAAGCATCTCAGAAAACTCAGATATCAGTGTGACCAGTAAAGTGTCAGTGGAGAAACCCTGCTTTGGGCCTTTTGCTTACCTATTGTTCTGTTGCCCTGACTCTCAGGAAGGTCTTTGCCTCAGGCTACCCCTTTGTGAAGCCTGAAGTAAACAGTTTTCAAATGGAAATGAATGGGCATCACCTGTGGCTTTTTGCTTAATTCCTGTGCAAAGGGATGTGTGTGAATCAGCCTCTTGGCCCTGTGTGAGGCTGTGGCTTAGATTCTCAGCACCTGATGGATTAAAGAAAGATCCCATGTGTGCATCCAAAGCCAAAATGGCAAAAAGAGCAGTCATTGTGGATGAAGTCTCTCGCTTTCCTCTGGAAAGTTCCTGACCTGCATCAAGTGAGAATAGGGATCCTTTGGGTCAAATGAGTTCTTCAAAGCCCTGCAGAGGCTAGCCCATAGGTTCTTGGGTTTTCTCATGTCTCCAATTCACACAAAGAATCTATACCCGAAAGTCAGTAGGCCTCAAATTGGAGAAGCAGAGCAGTATTAACGGCAGGCGTATTTGATCACTCCTGGTTCACAGGAAGGGTGTCCAGGCCACCCTGACATTAGGCAAATGAGGGGCAGGGGAGCTTATTCTAGACACTGTCTTGGGCTGCCCCCCTCATGGAAACCTCCAGCCAGAGGTTATGATGAGTGTCTATATGGAAGAAGATGAGGGCCATGTGGCAGTGTTTTGGTTTGAATGTTGGGCATTTGTGAGGCATTTGGAAGGGATGACTGTGTCCACCTGGGCTTGAACTCTGGCGTGATTCCCCTTAGAGACTGAGTTCTGGAACTGAACTCAGAGAAGTATTGCCATGAATTGTGTTGGGATTTTAGGAGGCCACGCATGAGAGTTGCCCTTGGAAACTGAGATCTAGGCCCAGGGTGGCTTTCCACAGAGCACTGGGAATCTCAGCCAGGATATCACATGATTTTATTCTTAAAGACCTGGCAGCCATAATTGAGAGTCAAAACACACATGGACCTCACATTGTAGACCCCAAATGGGCCTGGTTTGATGTGACCTTTTGGCCAGTCTTGGGAAGCCTTGCCTCTGAGTGTTTCTCCAGAGCTTTCATTGAAATGAGCTTCCTCACTATTTAGTGGTTCCTGAATGAATAGAAACCCACAGTGCCTCCAAGTTCATCCTGGAAAAATGGCTTGATAAATACCATGAAATTTTTGAAATTCCCATGACCAGGTGGCACTGGAGAACCTTTGGATGTCCTGTTGCTGATCATGAGTGTACCAGACAGTGCCTTGATTGACTGGGTTTCATGAAAATGGTGTAGAACAGAGATGCCAGTAAGTTGGAGCCTGCTGATTAGTGGGGCTAGAGCAGTGGTGTGCAGGTGTGTGATAAAACATCTGTGGTGGGGCCATGTGGATCTGCCATTGGCTTCCACATGGCTTGTGACTGACACGGTGCAGCCAGCAGACACTTATATGTAAAGGCATCTTGTTATATGGAGAGGTTTCCGGGCAATATTCAGAATCAGGTTGCTGTGGTCAAGGGGGCAAGCTCTGTGGGATAGAAGCCTGGTTGGTGCATTCTCCTAGGACCCTGAGTCAGCACACGTGACAGAACTCCCTCCAGCACTGTGTCCCAGTTGAACTCCTTGTATTTCATGAAGCAAATAGGAAACTCCCAGTGAAGCTGCAAGAAACACCAGGAAAAGGGGAGGATGACCAAATGGCCTCACAGTCCACACAGGGAAACACTTAGACCCCAGTGGCCACAGTTTACCTACAAAGAGAGAATTCAGCACTGCTGCCTCATATTTGTTGGGAAATCAGAAACCATGTCCTCCAGGTCACATAGATGCAGAAAAAGCTTTGATGGTCTCACTACAAAGGAAGATAAAGCTCCTGACAACAACATATATTTCAAGGGTCCAACCTCAGAGGCAGTTTCCCAAGAAGTCTTTAGGCCAGCAGAGCTCCATGTTTGTGGAGTGTTTACCCTGTCCCTTACTTATGGAAACTCCTCTACCACCTCCAAGCTTGTGAACTCCTGAGCATTTTCCATTGTATATATGTATTCACAGATTTTCTAACTCTTCTCTTCGAATTGTGTCTTACTTGGGGCAAAGGTAATGTCAAGGCATTGTTCTTGATGAGAGTGGGAAGATTTTTGTGTAGCACATAATTGCATACACATTGGATTCATTTTCCTATTTTCCATTCAAAATACTGAATCCCTGACACTAACCCATACCGTCCTAGACTCTGATTACCAATCCTGATATGATGGAGGAAAATAACCCAAACAGAATAGCAATACATGCAGTTCAGAGGAGGCATGGTGTATAATTGGACTTTCCTTTGGCATTATAAAGGCTAGGTGTTATAAATCTAGTCCAATTTAAGAGAAGTAGTTCTCCATGTGTTTGTAAAGTTAACAAATATGTGAATTCCTGTCTCCCTTTCTCTGTAGCCTATTCAGCACATGTATTTTTACATGCACAAATAGAATCCTACCTGGTATCCCACGTACATTCTTGTGAGGAGGCTGACATGGCAGATACAAATTGTGAGAAGAGATCACTCCTCCTAAACGCTGTTGGAACTGAAAATTCAACCTATGGGTGAGCTTTCTACTTGAACAACATGATATATAAATCCATATTCAGTAAATTAAATATTTTTGGATCTGTGGATGATATATATTTCATGATGAATTTTGATTGGCATATATATTTCTACTTTTTAAAGTCTCTGTGTGTTTGTATTGTTTGAATGTGTGTATTATATATATATATATATATATATATATATATATATATATATATACACACACACACACACACACACACACTCTCCAGATTTTTCAAAGTATGAAATATATGTGTCTTATTATACACTCCCTAAATTCATTCATGTTCAGGTATGTGGATTTATAATTATCTTTTCAAAAGATTATTCTCAGAAATATTCATCCACCTGAAATACACATTTGTTTCCTAGTGAATGGTGCTTAGAAATCCTAATATTTCTACCATAACTGACCGAGTTTACCATCAATGCAAGTAGATTCCTATGATACATGATATGTATTTTGACGTTTCTTTTTCTTCGACACTGGTACATCACTGTTTCTTCAGTTGATGCACAGCATAGGATATATATTTCATCCACAAGTTCACAATTTCCAGGCATTTGGTTCACTTTCAATCACTTCCTGCTTCAGAACACATGTACTCTTGTATATTTCTGGACTGGCCTTTTCATGAGACTTCTTTCCAAACACATTATTTTCGATTTCCATAATCACTTTTCAAGCAAATCTCACACAGCCTTCATGGTAAACCATAACCCTAACATTACCATTAGATATATAACTGGTTGGAATGAATGATTTTGTATCAATATTAGATTTCCTATATATTTTCAGGTATCAGTTCAATCCATTATGTAAATTGGAACCAGTTATATTATTTATTCACAGTATGGTCTATTCATGCATTGTCTCTATATTCATAGACCCAGGGTACACCTATTGGTGCCCCCAAATACTAATCAATACGTCTTCAAGATATTGCTCCCAGAAATGGTGGAAGAAATACTCATGTCACCTGATCTACATATACATTTTATCTCAGTGATATTCTGGACACATAATGCAAAGTTCACACTTATGATTGTACCAAAGTCTAAATGGAAAGTGAGCATGGATTACTAAAAAGATCCTTGCCCAGGGGATTAATGTTCTCAAATGTCAATCCTATTGGTAACTACACAGTTGCTTCGTCCTAAGATGACATATTCAACCTCAACCCTGTTGAAAATATCTAATCCTATCACTCACTTTATACTTTGACTGATTTCCCAATGTCTCTATTGATATCTGCTTTCCTACATAGTTTCCCATATTCATTATTGTGACTGACCCTTCACATGTGCTGACATTTACATCTACTCTCTAACTGACACCCTACTGCTAAAGAACTTTAGGTCCAAATGTTATACTCACTCTTCTTCCTAAACCTACTATCTTCCTAATCCTACCTACTATCCCTTTTTGACTGGATGTTTTCTTCCACATTCAATCATCCAAGGTACAAGGTCTTATGCCATTGCATATCAATTTATCTGAGACAACTGTGCAGAATATAATTCAAAGCTAAGTATCCCAGTCAAGGGCCCAATGCCCTTCTGGGCTTCAAAGCTTACTTAGATTTCTGTTTTCATACATATACTTCACCTATATATTATTATAAATATCACAGGTTCCCAATACCATTCTTCATCCAGTAGAATGATTCCTAACCCAAATCAAACATGTTCTTACCCCTAACCATACACTGTTCCCTCAATCCAACATTACAGAAGAGCAGGGACAGAGTTGGTCTTACAATAGAGGAATGTAGGGGATCTTCCACCTGCTGAGAACTCAAAGGTCCATGCAGAAATGATCCCTGGAGAAGATGTAGGCAGCTCTGAAGGACATGAGAGAGCAAAAGTCATCTTCCATGGCAAACAACCTGGTCAGGATGAAGGGGTGTGTCTGTATGAGCCTCACTCTTTTTCATGTAGACAAGATGGACCAAACCAGGCCTTGTGGAAAGCTGTTCCTGGGTGCCTATGGAGGATATACCATTCTAACTTGTGAAAGTCTCACAGGAAGCAGGGGCAGCCTCCATCTCATAGGACCCTTGGAAGCAACTGTTAGGACAATTTGGTTGCCAAGGCAGTGACCTCATTCAGTTCCTGAAGGAAGTGACCTCACCTCACTTCTTTTGTGATGGAACTCTCTGAACTTGGCAACCAGGAAGCCAGGCACCCAGAGCCAGTTTCAGTCCCAGTCCCAGTGGGCTGACTTGTTTGCATTTACCAAGGACAGAGTCAGTCTTTCTTGGTACCTACTGATGTGAGGATGACCAAATGCCAGGAAAGCTCTGAAGAGGGGACTTTTCTGAGAAAGCAGGTAGTGAGTGGCTCACTGGTGGCTCCTGACAACCTCATTGAGTAGGCCAAGGAGGCCAGATCTGAGAGAGGACGGGCCATTTTGGGGGAACATTGTATGGCCCACCAGTCAGAAGACACTCCAGATAGTCACAGACCTACTTGGGGGAAGGAGGTGCCTTAGTGGGTGTGGGTGTGAGTTTATGGTTTTGTGTCATGTTCTGAGAATAGGTAGGAAAGGCAGTTTGTTTGGTTTGGAGTGGACTGTTTCTAGTAAGTCGTTTGACAAGGCGAGTGTTTCTATGTCTGTGTATCCCACTGTATCCCTGGTTGTAGACATTGGAAAAGAGAATGAATCAATGGATGTGTCCTGTCTAGTAGAAAACTTTCCAGCATTCATCCTTTCCAATTTATGAATGGACTGGGGCTTGCCTTATCTATGGGCAACACCTACTTGCTAAGTTCCTGTTTTCTTCCTGAATTCTGGCCACTCTCCAGAATAGGCTCATGGTTTTGTGTCCAAGATATGTACCACCTCCCAGCTCTGTGACATGGCCATGTACTGGATAACTGAAGGGAATGGCAAGCATCTCAGAAAACTCAGATATCAGTGTGACCAGTAAAGTGTCAGTGGAGAAACCCTGCTTTGGGCCTTTTGCTTACCTATTGTTCTGTTGCCCTGACTGTCAGGAAGGTCTTTGCCTCAGGCTACCCCTTTGTGAAGCCTGAAGTAAACAGTTTTCAAATGGAAATGAATGGGCATCACCTGTGGCTTTTTGCTTAATTCCTGTGCAAAGGGATGTGTGTGAATCAGCCTCTTGGCCCTGTGTGAGGCTGTGGCTTAGATTCTCAGCACCTGATGGATTAAAGAAAGATCCCATGTGTGCATCCAAAGCCAAAATGGCAAAAAGAGCAGTCATTGTGGATGAAGTCTCTCGCTTTCCTCTGGAAAGTTCCTGACCTGCATCAAGTGAGAATAGGGATCCTTTGGGTGAAATGAGTTCTTCAAAGCCCTGCAGAGGCTAGCCCATAGGTTCTTGGGTTTTCTCATGTCTCCAATTCACACAAAGAATCTATACCCGAAAGTCAGTAGGCCTCAAATTGGAGAAGCAGAGCAGTATTAACGGCAGGCGTATTTGATCACTCCTGGTTCACAGGAAGGGTGTCCAGGCCACTCTGACATTAGGCAAATGAGGGGCAGGGGAGCTTATTCTAGACACTGTCTTGGGCTGCCCCCCTCATGGAAACCTCCAGCCAGAGGTTATGATGAGTGTCTATATGGAAGAAGATGAGGGCCATGTGGCAGTGTTTTGGTTTGAATTTTGGGCATTTGTGAGGCATTTGGAAGGGATGACTGTGTCCACCTGGGCTTGAACTCTGGCGTGATTCCCCTTAGAGACTGAGTTCTGGAACTGAACTCAGAGAAGTATTGCCATGAATTGTGTTGGGATTTTAGGAGGCCACGCATGAGAGTTGCCCTTGGAAACTGAGATCTAGGCCCAGGGTGGCTTTCCACAGAGCACTGGGAATCTCAGCCAGGATATCACATGATTTTATTCTTAAAGACCTGGCAGCCATAATTGAGAGTCAAAACACACATGGACCTCACATTGTAGACCCCAAATGGGCCTGGTTTGATGTGACCTTTTGGCCAGTCTTGGGAAGCCTTGCTTCTGAGTGTTTCTCCAGAGCTTTCATTGAAATGAGCTTCCTCACTATTTAGTGGTTCCTGAATGAATAGAAACCCACAGTGCCTCCAAGTTCATCCTGGAAAAATGGCTTGATAAATACCATGAAATTTTTGAAATTCCCATGACCAGGTGGCACTGGAGAACCTTTGGATGTCCTGTTGCTGATCATGAGTGTACCAGACAGTGCCTTGATTGACTGGGTTTCATGAAAATGGTGTAGAACAGAGATGCCAGTAAGTTGGAGCCTGCTGATTAGTGGGCCTAGAGCAGTGGTGTGCAGGTGTGTGATAAAACATCTGTGGTGGGGCCATGTGGATCTGCCATTGGCTTCCACATGGCTTGTGACTGACACGGTGCAGCCAGCAGACACTTATATGTAAAGGCATCTTGTTATATGGAGAGGTTTCCGGGCAATATTCAGAATCAGGTTGCTGTGGTCAAGGGGGCAAGCTCTGTGGGATAGAAGCCTGGTTGGTGCATTCTCCTAGGACCCTGAGTCAGCACACGTGACAGAACTCCCTCCAGCACTGTGTCCCAGTTGAACTCCTTGTATTTCATGAAGCAAATAGGAAACTCCCAGTGAAGCTGCAAGAAACACCAGGAAAAGGGGAGGATGACCAAATGGCCTCACAGTCCACACGGGGAAACACTTAGACCCCAGTGGCCACAGTTTACCTACAAAGAGAGAATTCAGCACTGCTGCCTCATATTTGTTGGGAAATCAGAAACCATGTCCTCCAGGTCACATAGATGCAGAAAAAGCTTTGATGGTCTCACTACAAAGGAAGATAAAGCTCCTGACAACAACATATATTTCAAGGGTCCAACCTCAGAGGCAGTTTCCCAAGAAGTCTTTAGGCCAGCAGAGCTCCATGTTTGTGGAGTGTTTACCCTGTCCCTTACTTATGGAAACTCCTCTACCACATCCAAGCTTGTGAACTCCTGAGCATTTTCCATTGTATATATGTATTCACAGATTTTCTAACTCTTCTCTTCGAATTGTGTCTTACTTGGGGCAAAGGTAATGTCAAGGCATTGTTCTTGATGAGAGTGGGAAGATTTTTGTGTAGCACATAATTGCATACACATTGGATTCATTTTCCTATTTTCCATTCAAAATACTGAATCCCTGACACTAACCCATACCCTCCTAGACTCTGATTACCAATCCTGATATGATGGAGGAAAATAACCCAAACAGAATAGCAATACATGCAGTTCAGAGGAGGCATGGTGTATAATTGGACTTTCCTTTGGCATTATAAAGGCTAGGTGCTATAAATCTAGTCCAATTTAAGAGAAGTAGTTCTCCATGTGTTTGTAAAGTTAACAAATATGTGAATTCCTGTCTCCCTTTCTCTGTAGCCGATTCAGCACATGTATTTTTACATGCACATATAGAATCCTACCTGGTATCCCACGTACATTCTTGTGAGGAGGCTGACATGGCAGATACAAATTGTGAGAAGAGATCACTCCTCCTAAACGCTGTTGGAACTGAAAATTCAACCTATAGGTGAGCTTTCTACATGAACAACATGATATATAAATCCATATTCAGTAAATTAAATATTTTTGGATCTGTGGATGATATATATTTCATGATGAATTTTGATTGGCATATATATTTCTACTTTTTAAAGTCTCTGTGTGTTTGTATTGTTTGAATGTGTGTGTATATATATACATATATATATATATACATATATATATATATATATATATATACACACACACACACACACACACACACACTCTCTCCAGATTTTTCATAGTATGAAATATATGTGTCTTATTATACACTCCCTAAATTCATTCATGTTCAGGTATGTGGATTTATAATTATCTTTTCAAAAGATTATTCTCAGAAATATTCATCCACCTGAAATACACATTTGTTTCCTAGTGAATGGTGCTTAGAAATCCTAATATTTCTACCGTAACTGACCGAGTTTAGCATCAATGCAAGTAGATTCCTATGATACATGATATGTATTTTGACGTTTCTTTTTTTTCGACACTGGTACATCACTGTTTCTTCAGTTGATGCACAGCATAGGATATATATTTCATCCACAAGTTCACAATTTCCAGGCATTTGGTTCACTTTCAATCACTTCCTGCTTCAGAACACATGTACTCTTGTATATTTCTGGACTGGCCTTTTCATGAGACTTCTTTCCAAACACATTATTTTCGATTTCCATAATCACTTTTCAAGCAAATCTCACACAGCCTTCATGGTAAACCATAACCCTAACATTACCATTAGATATATAACTGGTTGGAATGAATGATTTTGTATCAATATTAGATTTCCTATATATTTTCAGGTATCAGTTCAATCCATTATGTAAATTGGAACCAGTTATATTATTTATTCACAGTATGGTCTATTCATGCATTGTCTCTATATTCATAGACCCAGGGTACACCTATTGGTGCCCCCAAATACTAATCAATACGTCTTCAAGATATTGCTCCCAGAAATGGTGGAAGAAATACTCATGTCACCTGATCTACATATACATTTTATCACAGTGATATTCTGGACACATAATGCAAAGTTCACACTTATGATTGTACCAAAGTCTAAATGCAAAGTGAGCATGGATTACTAAAAACATCCTTGCCCAGGGGATTAATGCTCTCAAATGTCAATCCTATTGGTGACTACACAGTTGCTTCCTCCTAAGATTACATATTCAACCTCAACCCTGTTGAAAATATCTAATCCTATCACTCACTTTATACTTTGACTGATTTCCCAATGTCTCTATTGATATCTGCTTTCCTACATAATTTCCCATATTCATTATTGTGACTGACCCTTCACATGTGCTGACATTTACATCTACTCTCTAACTGACACCCTACTGCTAAGAACATTAGGTCCAAATGTTATACTCACTCATCTTCCTAAACCTACTATCTTCCTAATCCTACCTACTATCCCTTTTTGACTGGATGTTCTCTTCCACATTCAATCATCCAAGGTACAAGGTCTTATGCCATTGCATATCAATTTATCTGAGACATCTGTGCAGAATGTAATTCAAAGCTAAGTATCCCAGTCAAGGGCCCAATGCCCTTCTGGGCTTCAAAGCTTACTTAGATTTCTGTTTTCATACATATACTTCACCTATATATTATTATCAATATCACAGGTTCCCAATACCATTCTTCATCCAGTAGAATGATTCCTAACCCAAATCAAACATGTTCTTACCCCTAACCATACACTGTTCCCTCAATCCAACTTTACAGAAGAGCAGGGACAGAGTTGGTCTTACAATAGAGGAATGTAGGGGATCTTCCACCTGCTGAGAACTCAAAGGTCCATGCAGAAATGATCCCTGGAGAAGATGTAGGCAGCTCTGAAGGACATGAGAGAGCAAAAGTCATCTTCCATGGCAAACAACCTGGTCAGGATGAAGGGGTGTGTCTGTATGAGCCTCACTCTTTTTAATGTAGACAAGATGGACCAAACCAGGCCTTGTGGAAAGCTGTTCCTGGGTGCCTATGGAGGATATACCATTCTAACTTGTGAAAGTGTCACAGGAAGCAGGGGCAGCCTCCATCTCATAGGACCCTTGGAAGCAACTGTTAGGACAATTTGGTTGCCAAGGCAGTGACCTCATTCAGTTCCTGAAGGAAGTGACCTCACCTCACTTCTTTTGTGATGGAACTCTCTGAACTTGGCAACCAGGAAGCCAGGCACCCAGAGCCAGTTTCAGTCCCAGTCCCAGTGGGCTGACTTGTTTGCATTTACCAAGGACAGAGTCAGTCTTTCTTGGTACCTACTGATGTGAGGATGACCAAATGCCAGGAAAGCTCTGAAGAGGGGACTTTTCTGAGAAAGCAGGTAGTGAGTGGCTCACTGGTGGCTCCTGGCAACCTCATTGAGTAGGCCAAGGAGGCCAGATCTGAGAGAGGACGGGCCATTTTGGGGGAACATTGTATGGCCCACCAGTCAGAAGACACTCCAGATAGTCACAGACCTACTTGGGGGAAGGAGGTGCCTTAGTGGGTGTGGGTGTGAGTTTATGGTTTTGTGTCATGTTCTGAGAATAGGTAGGAAAGGCAGTTTGTTTGGTTTGGAGTGGACTGTTTCTAGTAAGTCGTTTGACAAGGCGAGTGTTTCTATGTCTGTGTATCCCACTGTATCCCTGGTTGTAGACATTGGAAAAGAGAATGAATCAATGGATGTGTCCTGTCTAGTAGAAAACTTTCCAGCATTCATCCTTTCCAATTTATGAATGGACTGGGGCTTGCCTTATCTATGGGCAACACCTACTTGCTAAGTTCCTGTTTTCTTCCTGAATTCTGGCCACTCTCCAGAATAGGCTCATGGTTTTGTGTCCAAGATATGTACCACCTCCCAGCTCTGTGACATGGCCATGTACTGGATAACTGAAGGGAATGGCAAGCATCTCAGAAAACTCAGATATCAGTGTGACCAGTAAAGTGTCAGTGGAGAAACCCTGCTTTGGGCCTTTTGCTTACCTATTGTTCTGTTGCCCTGACTGTCAGGAAGGTCTTTGCCTCAGGCTACCCCTTTGTGAAGCCTGAAGTAAACAGTTTTCAAATGGAAATGAATGGGCATCACCTGTGGCTTTTTGCTTAATTCCTGTGCAAAGGGATGTGTGTGAATCAGCCTCTTGGCCCTGTGTGAGGCTGTGGCTTAGATTCTCAGCACCTGATGGATTAAAGAAAGATCCCATGTGTGCATCCAAAGCCAAAATGGCAAAAAGAGCAGTCATTGTGGATGAAGTCTCTCGCTTTCCTCTGGAAATTTCCTGACCTGTATCAAGTGAGAATAGGGATCCTTTGGGTGAAATGAGTTCTTCAAAGCCCTGCAGAGGCTAGCCCATAGGTTCTTGGGTTTTCTCATGTCTCCAATTCACACAAAGGATCTATACCCGAAAGTCAGTAGGCCTCAAATCGGAGAAGCAGAGCAGTATTAACGGCAGGCGTATTTGATCACTCCTGGTTCACAGGAAGGGTGTCCAGGCCACCCTGACATTAGGCAAATGAGGGGCAGGGGAGCTTATTCTAGACACTGTCTTGGGCTGCCCCCCTCATGGAAACCTCCAGCCAGAGGTTATGATGAGTGTCTATATGGAAGAAGATGAGGGCCATGTGGCAGTGTTTTGGTTTGAATTTTGGGCATTTGTGAGGCATTTGGAAGGGATGACTGGGTCCACCTGGGCTTGAACTCTGGCGTGATTCCCCTTAGAGACTGAGTTCTGGAACTGAACTCAGAGAAGTATTGCCATGAATTGTGTTGGGATTTTAGGAGGCCACGCATGAGAGTTGCCCTTGGAAACTGAGATCTAGGCCCAGGGTGGCTTTCCACAGAGCACTGGGAATCTCAGCCAGGATATCACATGATTTTATTCTTAAAGACCTGGCAGCCATAATTGAGAGTCAAAACACACATGGACCTCACATTGTAGACCCCAAATGGGCCTGGTTTGATGTGACCTTTTGGCCAGTCTTGGGAAGCCTTGCCTCTGAGTGTTTCTCCAGAGCTTTCATTGAAATGAGCTTCCTCACCATTTAGTGGTTCCTGAATGAATAGAAACCCACAGTGCCTCCAAGTTCATCCTGGAAAAATGGCTTGATAAATACCATGAAATTTTTGAAATTCCCATGACCAGGTGGCACTGGAAAACCTTTGGATGTCCTGTTGCTGATCATGAGTGTACCAGACAGTGCCTTGATTGACTGGGTTTCATGAAAATGGTGTAGAACAGAGATGCAGTAAGTTGGAGCCTGCTGATTAGTGGGCCTAGAGCAGTGGTGTGCAGGTGTGTGATAAAACATCTGTGGTGGGGCCATGTGGATCTGCCATTGGCTTCCACATGGCTTGTGACTGACACGGTGCAGCCAGCAGACACTTATATGTAAAGGCATCTTGTTATATGGAGAGGTTTCCGGGCAATATTCAGAATCAGGTTGCTGTGGTCAAGGGGGCAAGCTCTGTGGGATAGAAGCCTGGTTGGTGCATTCTCCTAGGACCCTGAGTCAGCACACGTGACAGAACTCCCTCCAGCACTGTGTCCCAGTTGAACTCCTTGTATTTCATGAAGCAAATAGGAAACTCCCAGTGAAGCTGCAAGAAACACCAGGAAAAGGGGAGGATGACCAAATGGCCTCACAGTCCACACGGGGAAACACTTAGACCCCAGTGTCCACAGTTTACCTACAAAGAGAGAATTCAGCACTGCTGCCTCATATTTGTTGGGAAATCAGAAACCATGTCCTCCAGGTCACATAGATGCAGAAAAAGCTTTGATGGTCTCACTACAAAGGAAGATAAAGCTCCTGACAACAACATATATTTCAAGGGTCCAACCTCAGAGGCAGTTTCCCAAGAAGTCTTTAGGCCAGCAGAGCTCCATGTTTGTGGAGTGTTTACCCTGTCCCTTACTTATGGAAACTCCTCTACCACCTCCAAGCTTGTGAACTCCTGAGCATTGTCCATTGTATATATGTATTCACAGATTTTCTAACTCTTCTCTTCGAATTGTGTCTTACTTGGGGCAAAGGTAATGTCAAGGCATTGTTCTTGATGAGAGTGGGAAGATTTTTGTGTAGCACATAATTGCATACACATTGGATTCATTTTCCTATTTTCCATTCAAAATACTGAATCCCTGACACTAACCCATACCCTCCTAGACTCTGATTACCAATCCTGATATGATGGAGGAAAATAACCCAAACAGAATAGCAATACATGCAGTTCAGAGGAGGCATGGTGTATAATTGGACTTTCCTTTGGCATTATAAAGGCTAGGTGTTATAAATCTAGTCCAGTTTCAGAGAAGTAGTTCTCCATGTGTTTGTAAAGTTAACAAATATGTGAATTCCTGTCTCCCTTTCTCTGTAGCCTATTCAGCACATGTATTTTTACATGCACATATAGAATCCTACCTGGTATCCCACGTACATTCTTGTGAGGAGGCTGACATGGCAGATACAAATTGTGAGAAGAGATCACTCCTCCTAAACGCTGTTGGAACTGAAAATTCAACCTATGGGTGAGCTTTCTACATGAAAAACATGATATATAAATCCATATTCAGTAAATTAAATATTTTTGGATCTGTGGATGATATATATTTCATGATGAATTTTGATTGGCATATATATTTCTACTTTTTAAAGTCTCTGTGTGTTTGTATTGTTTGAATGTGTGTGTATATATATACATATATATATATATACATATATATATATATATATACACACACACACACACACACACACACACACACACTCTCCAGATTTTTCATAGTATGAAATATATGTGTCTTATTATACACTCCCTAAATTCATTCATGTTCAGGTATGTGGATTTATAATTATCTTTTCAAAAGATTATTCTCAGAAATATTCATCCACCTGAAATACACATTTGTTTCCTAGTGAATGGTGCTTAGAAATCCTAATATTTCTACAGTAACTGACCGAGTTTAGCATCAATGCAAGTAGATTCCTATGATACATGATATGTATTTTGACGTTTATTTTTCTTCGACACTGGTACATCACTGTTTCTTCAGTTGATGCACAGCATAGGATATATATTTCATCCACAAGTTCACAATTTCCAGGCATTTGGTTCACTTTCAATCACTTCCTGCTTCAGAACACATGTACTCTTGTATATTTCTGGACTGGCCTTTTCATGAGACTTCTTTCCAAACACATTATTTTCGATTTCCATAATCACTTTTCAAGCAAATCTCACACAGCCTTCATGGTAAACCATAACCCTAACATTACCATTAGATATATAAACTGGTTGGAATGAATGATTTTGTATCAATATTAGATTTCCTATATATTTTCAGGTATCAGTTCAATCCATTATGTAAATTGGAACCAGTTATATTATTTATTCACAGTATGGTCTATTCATGCATTGTCTCTATATTCATAGACCCAGGGTACACCTATTGGTGCCCCCAAATACTAATCAATACGTCTTCAAGATATTGCTCCCAGAAATGGTGGAAGAAATACTCATGTCACCTGATCTACATATACATTTTATCACAGTGATATTCTGGACACATAATGCAAAGTTCACACTTATGATTGTACCAATGTCTAAATGGAAAGTGAGCATGGATTACTAAAAACATCCTTGCCCAGGGGATTAATGCTCTCAAATGTCAATCCTATTGGTGACTACACAGTGGCTTCGTCCTAAGATTACATATTACACTGTTGAAAATATCTAATCCTATCATTCACTTTATACTTTGACTGATTTCCCAATGTCTCTATTGATATCTGCTTTCCTACATAATTTCCCATATTCATTATTGTGACTGACCCTTCACATGTGCTGACATTTACATCTACTCTCTGACACCCTACTGCTAAAGAACTTTAGGTCCAAATGTTATACTCACTCTTCTTCCTAAACCTACTATCTTCCTAATACTACCTACTATCCCTTTTTGACTGGATGTTGTCTTCCACATTCAATCATCCAAGGTACAAGGTCTTATGCCATTGCATATCAATTTATCTGAGACATCTGTGCAGAATGTAATTCAAAGCTAAGCATCCCAGTCAAGGGCCCAATGCCCTTCTGGGCTTCAAAGCTTACTTAGATTTCTGTTTTCATACATATACTTCACCTATATATTATTATCAATATCAAAGGTTCCCAATACCATTCTTCATTCAGTAGAATGATTCCTAACCCAAATCAAACATGTTCTTACCCCTAACCATACACTGTTCCCACAATCCAACTTTACAGAAGAGCAGGGACAGAGTTGGTCTTACAATAGAGGAATGTAGGGGATCTTCCACCTGCTGAGAACTCAAAGGTCCATGCAGAAATGATCCCTGGAGAAGATGTAGGCAGCTCTGAAGGACATGAGAGAGCAAAAGTCATCTTCCATGGCAAACAACCTGGTCAAGATGAAGGGGTGTGTCTGTATGAGCCTCACTCTTTTTAATGTAGACAAGATGGACCAAACCAGGCCTTGTGGAAAGCTGTTCCTGGGTGCCTATGGAGGATATACCATTCTAACGTGTTAGAATATGTGTGAAAGTGTCACAGGAAGCAGGGACAGCCTCCATGTCATAGGACCCTTGGAAGCAACTGTTAGGACAATTTGGTTGCCAAGGCAGTGACCTCATTCAGTTCCTGAAGGAAGTGACCTCACCTCACTTCTTTTGTGATGGAACTCTCTGAACTTGGCAACCAGGAAGCCAGGCACCCAGAGCCAGTTTCAGTCCCAGTCCCAGTGGGCTGACTTGTTTGCATTTACCAAGGACAGAGTCAGTCTTTCTTGGTATCTACTGATGTGAGGATGACCAAATGCCAGGAAAGCTCTGAAGAGGGGACTTTTCTGAGAAAGCAGGTAGTGAGTGGCTCACTGGTGGCTCCTGACAACCTCATTGAGTAGGCCAAGGAGGCCAGATCTGAGAGAGGACGAGCCATTTTGGGGGAACATTGTATGGCCCACCAGTCAGAAGACACTCCGGATAGTCACAGACCTACTTGGGGGAAGGAGGTGCCTTAGTGGGTGTGGGTGTGAGTTTATGGTTTTGTGTCATGTTCTGAGAATAGGTAGGAAAGGCAGTTTGTTTGGTTTGGAGTGGACTGTTTCTAGTAAGTCGTTTGACAAGGCGAGTGTTTCTATGTCTGTGTATCCCACTGTATCCCTGGTTGTAGACATTGGAAAAGAGAATGAATCAATGGATGTGTCCTGTCTAGTAGAAAACTTTCCAGCATTCATC